>NC_133663.1:74639003-74939003 GCF_037893015.1 Macrotis lagotis | reverse complement strand
TGACCCATTTGGGGTTTTCATGGCAAAATTACTGAAGTTGTTTACCATTTGCTTCTTCCCTGCATTTTATAGGTGAAGAACTGAAGCGAACAGTTAAGCAGTTTCACCTAGCTAGGGAGTGTGGAAACCAGACTTGTACTCAGTTCTCCTGACTTGAGGATGGGTGCTCCACTGAGATGCCCAGATACTGGTTGCCATAGGGCCATGGAATTCTAGGATGAAACTAGGTAGAAAGGACCTCTGAGGCCAACCAGCTTTAATTCTCTCATTTTAAAGATGAGGAAAATGAAACCTATGGAAGAGAAGGGACTTACACAAGGTCACCCACATCCTGTGGATACTTATTCAGTCTTACACATCTCTCGAAAAACATTGAGTCTCAGACACATTATCTGAGCTAAATTGGCCCTTTGGATGTGAGCAGTGTCTACTATTGCCAGTGCAGTGCCTGGCCACAGGCAGGACTGGGCATGAGAATAGACTGAGGAAGTTGAGGATGGACCAGGCATGAGAATCAAGAGGGGATGTTAGGGGCAGAGGGAATGCTTAAGGGAGAAATCCCCTGTCTGGCAGTGGAGGCAGGTCTTGAACCCTGATCTTTCTGGCTTTGCATCTGGTTTTCCATGTCTTATTCTCTTCGACTCATCTTGACCTGGGGTATTGCTGCAGAGAGAGGAACAGACATGAAGGGTCATGAAGCTACACGGGGCCTAGCCTGGCATATTAAAATATTTCTGATACTCTGTTAGTGGCTATTCCCTGACTCCCAAGTGACACACTTGCCTAGTCTGCCAGCCTAGCCTGCCCAGCTGTCATCTTGGTCGGTGGCTGGAGTCCTGGAGCCTTGGTCCTGCTCTGATGTCATCTCTGCATGACTTCCTGTGGGTTAGCTGGAGTTAGCCAAAGGCTGGCCTTCTGGCTTGTGGATATCTGTCAATCAAAGAGCATTCATTAAAACTTACTATTTTATCAGAAATTATAATTGATTCCAAGCTGAATGAAGAATTTTGTCCAGAGAATACATAATTTATGTTTCCTGGGGCTTCTCTAAGTAGCCTTCAGGCAGGAAAGGGATTCATCTGAATTTTGGGGCAGGCAGATGTTTCCTTCAAGTCAAGAAAGTTTTGACAGGCTTGCACAACTCTCAAGAGTTCACGCACATGTCACATCTTCATCAGGATATTCACTGAGATTATCCATATGTGGGTTAAGAACTGAGAATTCAGAAGAAGGGATGGAGGGGCTCTTCATGAGGACTCCCTCCTCCTCTATTCAGCTTCACTGGGAAAGCTAATGAGTGCCTTCTCCATTCTCTGGTGCTAGTTTGTAAAGTGGCAGAAAACCTAACTTTTTAAATATGTAGAGAAGTACAGACAATACCTTGTGATTTTCTGGGACATCAGGATTACATAGCAGGACACATTTGCTGGATAGAATTCTTGGCAGCAAACTCAAATATAAAAGCATTGCTTCTTTAAATATATGCATATTTATGGATATTTGCTTACATGACTATATATTACATATATGTATTATTAATTTTTATTTTTGTACATAAAGCTAAATGGAGATTAAGGTTTCAAAACTAATGTATCTGCTCATATGCACTCCTTTCTGACCTTTTATTTTTTTATTTTTGCAAGGCAATGAGGTTAAGTGACTTGCCCAAGGTCACATACTAGGTAATTATTAAGTGTCTGAGATCGCATTTGAACTCAGGTCCTCCTGACTCCAGGGCTGGTACTCCATCAACTGAATCATCTAGTAGGCCCCTTTCTGACCTTTTTTTGCATGGAAAAAAAAAGATGCCTCAGTGATCCCTTCCTGCCTGTTTCCCTCCCTCCCTCCTTTCTTCCCTTCCTTTCTCCCTTCCTTTTTTTCATCACCTGTACCTGAAGACTCTGTATCTTGAATCAGTACCTTCTGTTAGTAGATTAGGAGAATGTATCATCTTCCTTCCTTTGGAATCTGGTTAACCATTACATTGATCAAAGGTCTAAGGTCTTTAAAAGTTGTTTTTTTGTTTGTTTTTTGTTTTCCTTTGAGTAATTAGTACTTATTCAATGACTTACTTCAGTTTGCTCTTATTTTAAACGAACTGTATTTATTTCTATTTCTATTTCCTACTGGATTTTTTTGGTAATGTACCATAAATACTGATAAGTGAGAATTGATTTTGTATCTTGCAATTTTGCTTAATTTATTATTTCAATTAGTTTTGACTAATTAGTTTTCTCTATATACATAGTCTTGTCATTTGCAAAAGCAAATTTTCTTTTTGCCTATGTTTATTCCTTCAATTTCTTTTATTGTTTAATTGTTCAATCTATCATTTCAGCTACAACATAAAATAGGGGTGGTGATGATATTTATCCCTCTATTATCCCTGATGTAACTGGAAAAGCCCTCAACTTTCCTCAATTAAATACATTGTTTTAAAGAGAGATTATTTACTATATTAAGGAAAAATAGTTTATTCCTATGATTTCTATAGTTTTTAACAAAAATAGTTGGATTTGGTAAGCTTTTCAACATCTATTGATATAATTATGTTATTTTTGTTACAAACAGGTTTTGCTCTGTTTTTAGTCTTTCTTTTATTGAACTAATAATCTTGCATTCCTGGTATAAATTCAGTATCATAATATTAAATAAATGATCATAGTGTCTAATAATTTAAATGTGTTGCATACTGTAGCCTAATATTTTGTCATCAGTGTTAATTAGGGATATTCATACTGTACCTTTTTTCTGCCTTTGTCTCTTTCTGATTTAGCTATCAAATCAGTCAAAAATGTTTGTAAGGGTTCCATTTTTTCTTGTTTTTGCAAACAGTTTATTAGAAGTTAGGATTAGTTATTTTTTGAATCTTTAAAAATAAAATTCACTTATAAATCTATCTGATCCTGAATGTTTTTCCTTGGGGATTCATTTATAGTTTGTTCAATTTCTTTTTTCTAGTGTTAGGTTAGAGTTATCCTGTTAATTTTAATATTTGGTAATTTTCTGTATTTTTCTAAGTATTCACTGTAAATTATTTTGATTGGCATATAACTGGGCAAGTTTTTGATACTTTTTTCTGTCTTTTGTCAATTCTTTTACATTTTGATAGAAACTATTTGGTTTTAAAAATGAGTAGTTAACCAATTATTTTATATCTTACAAAGTAGTAGTTGAAGATTTGTGATTTCTTGCTTTTCAGGTTTCATTAGTAGTTTACCTAGTTGATTGAATTGTTCTTCTGTTTTGCTGATGAAAATGTTTAGATATGTATAATTTCCCCTAAGGATTGATTGAATTGTATCCTTTAGTTAGTGTCATTTTCTTTATTTAATTTAATTTTTATTTTTTTAGGTTTTTGCAAGGCAAATGGGGTTAAGTGGCTTGCCCAAGGCCACACAGCTAGGTAATTATTAAGTGTCTGGGACTGGATTTGAACCCAGGTACTCCTGACTCCAAGGCCAGTGCTTTATCCAATACGCCACTACGCCACCCCATGTCATTTTCTTTAAATTAAATTTTCAATTATTTTTAAACTTACCTATAAGTTTTAAGGATTAAGTTAATCTGCAGTTATTTTAATTTTCTTCAAAGAACTTTTATTGAATATCATTTTTATTGCATTATGTTCAGTAAATATGTTTATTTTTTTCTGCATTTGTTTCTGAGGGATTTTGTCCCAATATGTGGTCAGCTTTTATGAAGGTGCTATGCGTATCTGAGAAATAAGTGAATTCTGTTTTGTTGTTATCTCTTATTTGTGTAGATTCATCATATTCATATGTAAGGCTATAATCATTAATTGTATATTTTTCTTCACCTAATCCCTCTTGTACTTTTTTATATACTTTGACCCCATTCCCTTTACAAGCGAGAGAAGCTAAAAAAGAGGTATCCCTACCATATTATTTATAAGTAATGTAATCTGTTTCTGCTCTGTTGTCTTCTTATTTCTTCATTGTTCTGCTCCCAGTCTTGAATTTTATTTTTCCCCCCTTTTAATTCCCCATTCTTCCTCCTTTAATGCTAATTTGTTTTACTTATGATTGATCCATTACCTATCTTGTTCTCCCTTTTAAATTTTTAATTGGCTATTGTCCATCACGGTCTAGACACCTCATGGATGTCTTAAACTCAACATGTCCAAAACTGACTCATCTTTCCTACCCAATCATGTCCACCTCTCTTCTTATCTTCCCTGTTATTCTTGGTACTCCATCTTCCTGGTCACCCAGGCTTATAACCTAAGTTGTCTTCTCACTCTCACCCATACATTCAGTCTATCCTCCCTCCTTTTGTCCTCCATCCTTCTTCTGACCTTGACATTCCACTCACCTCATGGCAGACCCATGTCATCTTTCACCCAGACTATTGCTGTAGCCTTCAGATTTGTCTCCCTGTCTCATGTCTCCTCCCTTTGGTCCCTTGTTCATTCACCTGTCAGATGGATCATCCTAAAACACAGATCTGACTATGCAACTTCCCTGATTTCATGAAGTTCCATTAGCTTCCTGTTGCTTCCAAGATCAAATGTGAAATTCCCTTGCCTTTCAAAATGTTTTCTGGCCTGGTTCCTGCTGCCTTCCGGATATTCTTACACCTTGCTTACCTTCCCCTGCTGCCCCTCCCCATTGCCTCTGTGATCCAGAGTCAGGAGCCTCTTGTTATTCTCACAAGATACTGTCTCCTGACTCCAAGAAATTTCAGCCAATGTCCTCATCTCTAGAATTCTCTTCCTGCTTATTTCCCACCATCTCTCTGGGCTTTTTTGAAGTACCAACTAACGCTCACCTTCTACAGGAAACCTTTCCTAATACTTCTTCACACTAGTCCCTTCCCTCTGTTGTTCTGCATAAATCTTTGTGCAGTTGTTTGCATGTTGTGTCTCTCATTAGAGATCAGGACTTATTTTTTTGCCTTTCTTTGTATTCTCAGTGCTTAGCCCAACTGTTGACTGAATACCCCTGCGTCCCTTTCCCGTCCTCTTCTATTTACCTTCTTTTCTATAGATACACCATATTCTCTCTCTCTCTCTCTCTCTCTCTCTCTCTCTCTCTCTCTCTCTCTCTCTCTCTCTCTCTCTCTCTGTGTATTTGTTACAGTATGTTCAAGCTTTCTTTGCTTCAGATGAAAGTGAAGCCTATATTCCTTAACCTTCCTGTATATTTGTATACTTTTCATCTCCTCATCCCTATTATGTGAGATAATGATTTCCCTCCCCCTTTTTCTCCTGTCCTTCCTACTATTCCTCTCCTATTCCTTCCATTTCTTCTCCTAAGACTGATAATGCAGAACAAAACTATAAAACTCTGTTTTACTAAACTTTCTCTATTATCCGTGAAGACATTACAGTTCTTTGGATAATCATTTCTTCTTTCCTTTTTATCATGTAAACAGTTCCTCTCAAATATTACCTTCAAAATGATCAAATGTATGTACCTTTGTATTTTTTGACTTTAGCATTTCCATTTCAAATTGTTTACTCTTTAAAAATCTATTTTTCCCTCTAAGGGTTATTCTTTGTTCTGTCAGATTAATTATTCTTAGTTGAAAGCCTCTATAGTCTGTCTTTTGGAATATATTTTTCTGAGCTTTTCCTCTTCCTTTTCTTGTGGTAGCTGCCAAATCTTTTGTGATGATGACTTTTGGTTTTTGGTACTCAGGCTGATAGAATACTCTGGAGTTGTGCAGCACAATTTTTCTAGCCTGGGGTGAACAACAAATGTACATAACTGTATCTTTATGAAGGTTTGGATTCCCTCTCCCTTTTTCTTTCCTCTCTAGTATTCCTCTCCTACTCTTCACATTTCTTTTCCTAAGACTACTATAACAAAGTTATAGAACTCTGTTTTTTCCTAATTTTATGATTCCTGAAGACAATGGTTAGCATTAATTTTCTTCTTATATCTTGTATAGGATTATAAACTGTTGAAGATATATAAACATTTGTCACTTTCTTAGTATTAGAATTTCTCTGAGAATACATATATATATATATATATATATATATATATATATATATTGAGGATATAAGAATAATATCCATTTCTTGTGGCCTATATAATTTATTATAGATCTTTAACCCATAACCTTTTTTTAGGCAAATGGGGTTAAGACCCATAACCTTTTTTTTGTCAAGGATATCAGAGTATTTTAGATATTACCTGTTCAGTAATATTCCTGACTCTTCATTCTCCCTTAATGCCCACGTATAAATTGTTGCCTCTTGCTGCTTCTTTCTCTACAATTTTTCCTTATCTATTTCTCTCATCATTTACATAGCTACCACATTAGGTGAGATCTCTGTCAACTCATTATTGCAATAGCACCTTCACTTTCTTCCTGGTTGCAGTCTCCTCTTCTCCAATTCATCCTCCACACAAATGCTAAATGTTATTACTAAAGTTCAGACCACAGTACTACTGTACCTAATTAAGAATGCTCAGTGAACCCTTCATGCTTTAAATATCAAATGTAGGTGCTTTATTTGTCATTTAAAGCTCTTCATCTTCTCTTTTCAGCTTATCTTTCCAGGTTGATTTCATGTTATTTCCCTTCATGCACTCTTTGATCCACTTAAATGAATCAGTTTGCTGTTCTTAATACCCAATATTCTACTGTGCATATCCATCTCTGCATAAGTTGTCTCCTAAGCCTAGAATGTGATCTTCCTTTTTATCTATGCCTTTAATTTTTTAATTTATTATATATTTTCATCATTTTTCTTTTTAAAATTTTTAATTACATATTCTCTCTGTCCCTTCTATTCCCTCCTTATCCACCAAAAAAGTTAAATGATATAAGTTATATACATATATATATATATATATGTTAAATATGCATAACATCCATATAGCAAAAAAAAGGAAGCAAAGTAGAAAATTACACTTCATTTTCACTGAGTTTATCAGTTGTCTCTCTGGAGATAAGAAGCATTTTTTCATCACAATTCCTTTGGAATTGTCTTGGATCTTCATATAGATCAGAATAAACAAATCTTTCGTTCACTTATGCATTTTAAAACTCCTAGTTTCCATCAAAGTTCAGCTCATGGGTCACCTCTTAGATGATGGTTTTCCCTACTAGTTCTTAATGTTTTTTACCAGAATGATTTTATGTTTAAATTATGCATATAGTTACATATAGAGAGACATATATGCCTATATGTGTGTATATCTCTCTCTCCATATACACACACATATGTGTTATGTTTCATATTTATCTGTATTGTGCTTCTATGGTAGAACATAAATTTCTTGAAATCAAAGATTCTTTGATTTTTATATTTTTTATCTCCAGTTGGTACATAATATATTTATTTTATTTTTTTTTAGGTTTTTGCAAGGCAAATGGGGTTAAGTGGCTTGCCCAAGGCCACACAGCTAGGTAATTATTAAGTGTCTGAGACTGGATTTGAACCCAGGTACTCCTGACTCCAAGGCTGGTGCTTTATCCACTATGCCACCTAGCCACCTCCAGTTGGTACATAATAACTGGTTATAATATACTTAAAATGTAATTGAATGGAATGAATTTAATCCCATTGAATTTTTCACTACTGCTTATCTATAACAAAGTTACTATGAGTTTTGTGGTCATTTTATAGCTGAGGAATGTATACTCAAGAGATTTTGTGATTTTGCTCTGGTTACATTAAGCTGTATTCTTGTGGTTAGAAATTATGTCTCCTGTTATAAGCCTAGTGACTAGCACATTCAATATTTAAGTTGAAATACATTGATATTATTAAAATCAATAACTTTACCATGAAACCTTGTAAAAAAAATCAAATGAACAATCAACCTACAATGTATATACATTCTAATATCCTCATATGCTAATTTATATGTAATTTCATGGATGTAATTTATTTTCCTTGAATCAGATCATATCCCATTTATTTCCATCTTCTACAATTCTTATCCATGCTGTTCCATGTTTAAATGTTCTTCACAGGAAGCCCGTTCAATTTTCTGGAAATCAACTTTGAATTCTCTAAATAGTACAAGGAAGTTTATCAAGTAAGGATAGTGTTGTTTGGTTAACTTTGGCTCTTCTTTTTTAAGCATGTATTTCTTTGTTGATATCTTCTGCATAACTTTTTCATAATACCTTGTGTATTATGTGCTGCAACCTATACACACTCTTCCTACCTCTCTGTTACTCTTTGTGTGATCTTTAATTTCACATTTTCCAATACTATTGTATTTTATCATTCATGCCCCTCCACTATTACCAGAAAAGTACTAGTATTAAAGCTAGGCCTATTTTCAGGGAGTAGATTGCAATCACTAAAAGAAGTCTCATTTTCTTCACATACTTAAGTCTTTTTGCATGTAATAGACTAGACTCTTGAGTCACTGTTGATCTTATTCAGGAGGTTTTTCAGTGTTTTAGTCAATCAACTGGTTTTATTAGGCACATTCCATGTAACAGGTACCACTCAGGACTGGGAGTACTAAGAAAGGCAAATGATGATGCCTGTTCTCAAGAAGCTCACTTTTCGGTTGGTGAGATAGCCTGCGAGCACCTATGAAAAATCCAGCTATAAAATCAACAGAGGGAACAAGGGAAGGCACCAGCATAGAGAGTGAATCTGGAAAAGCTACTTACAGAAAATGATTTAAACTTGAAGGGGAATCAGGTAAGTCAGAAGGTATAGATGACAAAAAGGGAGCATCCCAGGCATGGGAGACAGTCAGGGAAAATGATTGGAGTCAGATTTATCATCTTGTCATGGTGTCAGAAAGGAAGCTAGTGTCCCTGGATTGCAGAATATATGAGAGACAGTAAGATAGGAAGGAATCAGGTTATGGAATCTTAGAAGGCCAAACAAAGGATTTTATTTTTGATCTTGAAGGCATAATTGTTATCAACATGTTATCTGCAAATAGTCATCTGCAATTATCAGTAACTATAAGGATATCTTCTTTTCCCTATAACACTGACCTTTTTGATTATACTTGGTTTAGTGTAGGAAGAGATTCCTCAATGAATTCAGATTCATCAATAATGCCATTTTTCCCCATGTAAAAGTTTGAGGAGCATCTTCAGGGGTTGTTGTATTGATATACTTTTGGGAAAGTTGTGATGATATATAATGCCTGGACAAAGCAGCTAGGTGATGATAGAGCACTAGTCTTGGGGGTCAGGAGGACATGAGTTTGAATTTAGCCTCAGCCACCCTATACTTACCGACTGTGTGACCCTGGGCAAGTCACTTAACCCTGTTTGCCTCATAGTCAGGGCCATCTCCAGGCATGCTGATTCATATACTTACTTAAATCTCTTTCCCAGCTCTTTTAAAAAAAGTTTTTTCATCTACTGCTTTTCTGTTTATGAAGCAGTGCTTCCTATCACTTGTCACCCTTCTCCCAAGACTTTAGAGACATGCTTATTTCCTTTGGTTGATGTACCTTTTTATTTGCCAAGTAAGTTAAATAGTTGTTGACTAAGTGGTTTTTAGGCTCTGTGGGGCTCATTATGACTAAATAGTCATAGGAAATTGTTACAATAGGTGATGTCAGCATCAATAACATATTTAAATGAGTGGAGTTAGTGGTGCTTCTATTGTATGTTCTTTTTCTCATTAAATTTTTGGTGTTCATTTGGATATTCATTCTATTTCACTTTCTGAATATACTTAGCCAGCTGATACAGGCATGACTACACAACAGTAAGTTGTTTCTTACTGTTAAAATAAATAAATCAATTTTATTTGCTATTGTTGCAGTTTGATGTTTGCAGTTTCCAATACCAATGATTGTTTTCTTGAAGTATTCATTTAAGAGTAGACATTGTAACTCCTGTATAATTTATAATGTGCGACCTTTCTCAGTCTTTACTGTTGAATTCTATTTTCTGTTTTATTTTTACTATTCTCATGTATCATTCCTTTTGCATTGGGATAGTCAGGATATCAACATATATTGGTTTAATTTTCAATCAGTCAGTCAGCAAACTTTTAAATATTTACAATATGCCAGACATTGTGCTAACCATTCAAAGGGAGACTTTGAAAAGGAAGAATCTGATCCTTCCTCTTAGGGATAATCAGCTTTATTCAGGGAGACAACTTGAAAACAACTATATAAATAAAATAGACAATCTAAATGGAAAGTGATTCAAAAGAGAAATCATGGGATGGTGGTGGTAGGGTAAGGGGTGGGAAAAACTTCCTGTAGAAAGTGGTCCTAGATCTGAGTCTTGAAGAGCTCCTGAGAGTTAAGAGTGGAGGAAGGGGATAGTATTTCAGACCTGAGAGACAATCATGAACAGGCACAGGATCTAGAGGTGTGTAGAGGGGAAGTGAATGAAAAGAAAACTGCCTAGGAAAGGGCAGGTTGTGAAAGACTTAGAATCTTTTCACAATTGATACTTTTTTCTTTTGTACAATATATATGGCAATTATTTTTTAAAAGCTGTTATTTTAACATTCTTTAAAAATCTCTTTGAGTTCCAAACTCTTTCACTCCTACTTATGCTTTCCCTTATCTACTGAGAAGGCAGGCCATTTATCAATTTTACATATAAAATCATGCAAATAATATTTCCATTTTAGTCATATCACAAAAAGTAAAAATAAAGGGAAAATTATACTTCGATTTGCATTGAGATCATCAGTTCTCACTTTAAAGATGAAAACTTTTTTTTTTATCATGAGTCCTTTGGAATTGGATTGGATTTTTATATTAATTGGAATAGTCATATATTTCTCACCCCTTAATTATTTTTGAGACCATTTCGACATAATCTCTTCATATCCATTTCTTTGATCTGTGTAGATTGTTCTGACTGCCTCATAATGATGACATTATTAGGGATTACATGTATCATCTTGTCATAACGGAATGTAAAATTTTTAACTTTATTGAGTCCCATATGATTTCTTTTTCATGTTTGCCTTTTTATGCTTCCCTTGAATATTATATTTGAATGTTAGATATTTCTGTTTAACTTTGGCTTTTGATGTTGATAGTATTCTCTTTCATTAAATATCTATTTCCCCCCCTGAATGATTATACTTAGTTTTGTTAGGTAGAATGTTCTTGTATGTAATCCTAGCTCTCTTGCTTTCTGGGATATTCTAAGTTCTCCATTCCTTTCATATGGAAGCTGCTAAATTTTGTATGATCCTGTCTAACTTCATGATTGTTGAACAGTTTCTTTCAAGCTGATTGCAATAATTGCTCCTTCATCTAGGAGTTGGAGTTTTCATTTTGGGATTTCTTTCAGGCAGTGATCAGTGGATTCTTTTAATTTCTGTTTTACCCCCTGACTGTAAGATATTGGGGCAGTTTTACTTTTTAATTTCTTGAACTATGATGGGCAGACCTTTTAATTTTGATCCTGGCTTTCAGAAATTCAATAATTTTTAATATCTCTCTCTCTGATCTATTTTTCAGATTAGTTGTTTTTCTAATAATATATATTTCAAATTTTCTTCTATTTTTCCCCATTCTTTTGATTTTTGATTATTTTTTTTAGGTTTTTGCAAGATAAATGTAGTTAATTGGCTTGCCCAAGGTTGATTTTTTTTTTGTAACTTGATTTGTCATGGAGTTGTTAACTTCCAATTTTCCAATTCTGATTTTTAAAGAATTATTCTTCAATGAGCTTATACACTCTTTTTCCCATTTGGCAAATTCATGAGGTTAAGTGACTTGCCCAAGGTGACACAGCTAGGCAATTATTAAGCATCTGAGGTTGGATTTGAACTCAGGTACTTCTGACTCCAGGGCTGGTGCTCTATCCACTGTGTCACTTAGCCAACGCTTAGAAAATTCATTTTTAAAGAATTCTTTTACTCTGTTAATTGTTGTACCTCCTTTTCCATTTGGTTTATTCTACTTTTCTTCACTGAATTTCTGTGTCTCATTTATCATTAGGCCAATTTTATTAAGGTATTATTTTCTTCATTATTTTTATGATTTTTACCCAACTGTTAATTTTCTTTTTATACATGTTTTACATCTCATTTTATTTCCCCCTTTTCCTCTGTACCTCTCATCTCTTTAATATTTCCATTAATTCTTCTTGTCCTTTTGTCCAATTTTTCTTTGAGGTTTTGTATGTAACTCTTTTCACATTATTATCTTCTGCCACTACAGTAGTTCATTTTTTTTATTAAGTTCTTTTTTAATTGTTTGCTCACTTTCATAGCCTATTTTTTTGACTTTGAAAATTGGTCTCTGCTTCCTAGGAGTAGGGAGGCACTGTCCCAAGTTTTAGGCCTTTTTGTGTTGCTGTGTTTAGAGCTAGTTTTGAGGGTCTGCAAATTTTCAGTGCTTTCAAAGTGGTGTGATCCAAAGAGAAGTGTGGCCACTGATCCCTTGCTCAGCTCTTGGGATTTTACACAGAAAGAGCCCCTGCTCTCTTAAAAGCTTCAACAGTTTTGCCCCTTTCTGCTCTGGAACTATGACCAGGGCCCCTGCTTCCTCGTGAACAACATACCCTGAAACTGTGATCCAGAATTACACGTGGGCAATGGAGTTGCCATTCAGTACCAGCTGCAACAATTGTTTGCAAAGGGTTTCCTTTATTCTCTCTCCCTGATCACTTGTCTGACCCCCACAACATCTTTGTTTTGAGAGCCTCCAAAGCTGCTGGACACTTTTGGGGCCACCTCCATGGCCCATCTCTGATGATGTGCCAGGTGAGCTCCAGGCTAGCCTCCACCCTAGTGAGACAAATCTCTCTTGCCAACCTCCTTAATTGTCTTAGGCTGGAAAAATGACTCACCCTATCCTTGTGGGGTCTGCTACTCCAAAATTTGATTTTTGACATTATTTTTAAACTGTTTGGAGAGGAATGTTGAGAGAATTTAGCTTAGTTGCTATCTCTTGGCAATTAAAGTTTAATTATTTTAATAATGGGCAGCTAGATGGTGCAATGGGTAGAGCACTATCCTTGAAGTCAGGTGGATCTAAGTTCAAATCCGACAATAACTAGCTGACTCTAGAATCTAGAGGAGGAGGTGTGGCTGGTTCTTAGCATAGTACACCCTCGCTCAAATCCAATTCATGTGCTTGTCTTGGCATCACCTTCCTGATGTCATGGTCATCTTCAGAATTGAAGGACAAACATCAAAGATTTATCCAGTGCAGTTTCAATAATAGTATGTAGGTTATTGGAAAATGATCTGAAATTTTAAGTACGCAGTTAAATTGATGTTTATAGACAATATAAAGCTATGATTCTTTGAACTCAAGTCCCCCTTTTTTTACTACTCTACTTCCTTATGCTGCAGGAACAGAAAAGACTAAGGAATAAGGACCAGTTTATATCTTTCTTTCTTTCATAAGTTTCCATGACAAAAGAATTTCACATCCATTCACCAGCCCAGTAGTGGTAAACATGCACATATTGAACTTGTCAGGTTCATAGCTAGTTGAAATCTGTTGCTGGGACCAGGTTTGTGGTCTCTCTAGTTTAGCTGAACATGTTAGAATTTTGCTTCACTTGATACAACCTTTGAGACTATACGGACTTCTTTTTGCTATAATGAGGCATTGGAGCAGGATTCTTTTTAAGGAACTAAATATCAATTTTATAAGATTTAACTACATATAAAATTATAGTAGTAGTTTATATAATATTTTAAATTTTAAAGTGTTTTTCTTTCAACAGTTTTAAAAAACAGACATTTAGTGATATATCATATATTCATTAGAAATTATTAAACGAGATTTATTAATTTTTTTTGTTTTTTGTTTAGGTTTTTGGCAAGGCAAATGGGGTTAAGTGGCTTGCCCAAGGCCACACAGCTAGGTAATTATTAAGTGTCTGAGACTGGATTTGAACCCAGGTACTCCTGACTCCAGGGCTGGTACTTAATCCACTATACCACCTAGCAGCCCCGATTTATTAATTTTTAACATGAAACAAGTTTATTAGTCTTTGGAAACTGTTTTCCATAGCCCACTTTTTACTATGTTAGATATGTTAAAGTCAGGATGTATGTCAAGTCATTCCTATCTGTGGAAAAATTAAAAAATGCAATAATAGTAGAAACTTCTTACTCGGAAAGAGTATCCCAGGACATACACAATTGCCATCTGAAAGTTCCCAAATATTTTCCATGCTAGCTATAATTCCTCCATGAAACCAGTTATGAGAAGTATTTTAGAACATGTAGTATTAATAATAACATTTATTCAATGTTTTAAATTTTGCAGTGAATATTCTTGGATATTTACAACAACCCTTTTCGGGGAATACTATTACTGCCACTCTATAGATGAGGAAACTGAGTTTCAGAGAATTTAAGTGACTTGTGCCAGGTCACAGAGTGAGTAAAAATTAGAGACTGGATTTGAACTTAGATCTTCTTGACTTCAAGTCTGACCCACTCTTTACTATGCCTTCACTTTCTATCAGAGACTACATGAAAGTTTATTCTTGATTATACTTGTTAATTTTTTTTATTTGTAACAGGCCTGAAAATGGCTTCTACATACTAATTCTGACATCTGGTAACTTGAGAAGTTATCTCTAGAAGTTGTATAGAAGATTTTTAGTAGATATTAACTTGAGAAAAACAAAAAAAATCAACAAACCATTCATTATTTCCAATTGTCAGATATTTTCAGAGTTTTTTTTTGCCAAAACTTTTTTTAGAACTTTAATAAATATTTTATTTATATTTCCAACTACAAACAACAGTAGTTTTTAACCAATCTTTTTTTTCCAAGGCTTTGAGTTTTACAATTTTTTCCCTCCATCCCTTTCCTTCCCCTGCCTCCAGCAGAGAGCAATATGATATAGACTCTGCATTTGTAACAAAGCTAAACATAGATCAAAATTGAATGTGTTGTGAGAGAAGAATCAGATCCAAATAGAAGAAAACACACATATACCATAATTGGTTCAGCCATTCCCCAATTGATGAGCATCCCCTCAATTTCCAATTCTTTGCCTCTTTAAAAAGAGCTGTTATTAATATTTTTGTACATGTGGGATTTTTGTCCCTTTTCATGATCTCTTCATTGTATAGACCCAGTAGTGATATGGCTACATCAAAGGGTCTGCACATTTTTATTGCCCTTTGGACATAATTTCAAATTTCTTTCTAGAAAGATTGGATCAGTTCACAACTCTACTAACAATGCATTAGTATCCCAGTTTTCCCACATTTCCTCCAACATTGATCTTTATCCTTTCTTGTCATATTGACCAATCTGAGAGGTGTGAAGTGATACCTCAGAGATGCTTTAATTCGCATTTCTTTAACCAATAATGATTTAGAATAGTCTTCATATGACTATAGATAGCTTTGATTTCTTTGAGAATTGCCTTTCTATATCCTTTGACCATTTATCAACTGGGGCATGACTTTTTTTTTATAAATTTGAATTAGTTCTCTATATATTTTAGAAATGAGTCTGTTGTCACAAACACTAGTTGTAAAAATTATTTCCCCATTTACTACATTCCTTTTAATATTGGTTGCAGTAGTTTTGTTGTGCAAAAACTAATCAAAATTACCTAGTTTATTTTTTATAATGTTCTCTATCTCTGATTTGGTAACAAACTACTCCCCTTTCGATAGATCTTACAGGTAAATTAATTCCTTGTTCTCCTAATTGACTAATAATATTCTCTTTTATGTCTAAATTCTGTACCCATTTTGACCTTATCTTATTATAGAATCTATTGTCTATTACTTGTTTATGCCATACTCTTTCTTAATTTTCCAAGTACTTTTTATTGAAGATGAGTTCTTATCCCAGAAGCTGGATTCTTTGGGTCTATCAAAAAGTTGATTACTGTAGTCATTTACTGCTGTCTTTTTTCTCTCAAATCTATTCTACTGATCCACAACTCTATTTCTTAGCCAGTACCAGATGATTTTGATGACTGATAATTTAAAGTATAATTTTAGATCCTGATATGGCTAGGCCACTTAACTGTACATTATTTTTCATCAATTCCTTTGATATTCTTGATCTTTTGTTTCTTCATATGAATTTACTATTTTTTTCTAGCTCACTAAAGTAAGTTTTTGGAAGCTTGACTGGTGTGGCATTAAATAAGTAGTTTAATTTAGGTAGAATTGGTATTTTTATTATATTAGCTTGGCCTACCCATGAGTAACTGATATTTGCCCAGTTATTTAGATTTGATTTTATTTGTGTGAAAACTGTTTTACAATTGCTTTCATAGAGTTTCTGAGTCTGCCTTGGCAGGTGGATTCCCAAGTATTTTATATTGTCTGGTTATTTTAAATGGGATTTTTCTTTCTATCTCTTGCTGCTGAATCTTGTTAGTCATATATATAACTTCTAATCATTCTAAGGAACAATCCATTTATTCCTATGCTCTCTAGTGTTTTTAGTAGGAATGGGTGCTGTATTTTATCAAAAACATTTTTAGCCTCTCTTGAGATAATCATATATTTCTGTGAGGTTTGTTATTGATATAGTCAATTGTGCTGATAGTTTTCCTAATATTGAACCAACTCTGTATTCCTGTATAAATCCTGCTTGATCCTAATGATCATAACTTGCTGTAATAACTTTGTTAATATTTTATTTAAAATTGTTGCATCTCTATTCATTATGGAAATTGGTCTACAATTTTGTTTCTTTTTGATTTCCTGGTTTAGGAATCAACACCATATTGGTGTCATAGAAGACATTTTTTGTCAAAGCTTGAAAAACCACAGACATCTTTAAACCAAAGACATTTCTAACTACTCTTAGTTCATAATACATACATTTTATTTGACTTCAGTATCATTAGAAAGGTTGAAGAACATAGATAAATGAGGAAAAATGTAGAAATTTATAATTATATAATAATGAGGAATAGGCAAGATCTTCTTAATTAAATCCAAAAGAATTAGAAGATGTAGACAAGTTTATTCTTGTCCTTGAGGCTTACAGTCCAGTTGAAGAAGTGAGAAAAAACATGAAAGAAAACAGAGTATTAAGGAAGAAATGGACAATATAGAAGTTTAGCAAAGGGTTGTTGCTCGTCCTTTGTTTTGAAGAGGATGAATGACATCATGGAGTCATATCTTGACTTGCTCCCAAATTGAGGCAGATGTATAAAATTGTCATTCTCACTCTCTTATCCTGACTCATTGAAGTTTGGTGGCAAGGCAAAAAAGCCAACTGACTGGTGGTGACCTGGGAAGCAGGGGATGACCTTGATCTCTACATTGTCTGACTTAGCTCTAAGTGTTCTACATCACCTGCTTTGACAGCTTTCTTGGCTGACCTAACCTTAGAGATATAGGGTGGGGTGGGGGAAGGGAGGGGAGGGGAAGGAGACAGAAGAGTCTAGATTTCAGGCTAAGATCCAGAACCTGAGACACTGGAAGAACAGACTTGCTTGGTACTCTGCCTCCCCCATGTTTGGTACTCTGCTCAGTGCTTTGCAAATATTATATCATTTGATGACATTGAATTCAGAGGAATTAAGTTTTAGACAATATTGAATGTAATGTGCCTCTAAAATCAACAAACCATTCATTACTTCCAATCATCAGATATTTTCAGAGTTATTTTTTGCCAAAGCTTTTTTTTAGAACTTTAATAATATTTAATTTATATTTCCAACTACAAACAACAGTAGTTTTTACCAATCTTTTTTTCAAGGCTTTGAGTTCTACAATTTTTCCCTTCTGTCCTTTTCCTTCCCCTGCCTCTGACAAAAAACAATCTGATATAGACTTTTAATTTTAAATGCCCATCAAGCGACTGGTGATCTGAACTTAAAGTTTGGACTAGACTTATAGATATGATTCTCAAATTATCTGAGAGTATTTCAAATGCTTGAAAATTATCAAAGGCCTTATAATTTGCTCCTAAAAGTCTATTAAGAAATATCAGTAGGCTGTTTTCCTATATCTAAAAAATCTTTATGTGATTATGTACTTGTTAACAAGAACATACTTGCTAAAGATATGAAAAGGACAAGGCACTCTTTCATAAATAATAGTCTCCAGCAGATTACATATTTATAGTCACAGAATGAACTGCCAAGAACAAAGTACAATTTTCTCCTATGCAACATTGTTCCTTCATTATATAAATAAAAAAAACTACATTTAATTCTGTAAAGTACTTTTCAAAGAGATTTTCTTCAGCAAGCTGTCTCCCATGAATATATTAAAATCATTCAAGAGATATGAAGCATCAAATCACAGAAACAACTTTGTTCAATCATTTCTGTTCCTGTCAAAAAAGGTTATAAGATAGAAGATGTATTTTCTTCAAAAACTGTTTGAGACCATTTTGGAGGATGTCCAATATTGAGATTAAATGAAAGGAGGATTCCCTATAGATTGTGAGGTCTGCTAGATGCTGCTATTTGTGAGTGACATCAGGCTCTAAAACATTAATATCATACTCTAGAAGCTTGTGGAATCTCTTAATGAGAGATCCATAATCACCAAAAGAGAAACAAAGAAGCAGCTAAAGAAGATACTTTATTCAGCATATGATATTCAATGAATATTCAGGACATTGTTTGAGCAGTCAGCTGGTATTAATTTTGTACCGACTATGTTCAGGTAAGTTCTAATGTTCTGAGCCCAGAATTAAAGAAGTGGAGAAAAAAATGCCTGGGTTTGTCATTGGCTATTTACTCAGTACATTCATGCCCAATTTTTTAACATCAGTCATCTTCCAGTGAGGCAGTGAATCCTGTCTTCATGGTCCCCCCAAAATTCAAAGGATGATAGAGATAAATACCATAGGAGTGACTAGTCCATAATATCTTACTAATGAAGAGACTTTTTGAAGACAGAGCTATTTTGTTTGTCATTTTAATTCTAGTAACTAGCTCAGTTCCTTGAGTATACAGTGATTCCATAAATTTGATTAGATCAAATTTAGATCAAATTAGATCAAATTGAGATTGGATTGATAAAGAATATCATCAGTTTCATAATAGAAGAAGCAGTGTGTTATACATGTAGTAAAAGTGAAGGATAATTATTTGATAGGCCATGATTCTTTTTTTTCTAGATTTTTTTTTTGCAAGGCAATGGAGTTAAGTGGCTTGCCCAAGGCCACACAGCTAGGTAATTATTAAGTGTCTGAGGTCAGATTTGAACTCAGGTACTCCTGACTCCAGGGCCGGTGCTCTATCCACTTCGCCATCTAGCTGCCCCTTGTCAATGGATTCTTAAGAAAGGAGAGCCTCTAGAATAGTGAAGTTAACCCCTCTCTCTATGGAGGATTTATGGCATGGACAGTGATTGCACAGACATGGATGAATTGAGACCTGTACTATTAGAAGGAGTCTCCATTTTGGTGACATCACAGATTCATGAAACAATTGAAGCATTTAGGAGAAACTTCATTTCTTGCATGTTATTTCTTAGTCAAAAGTGTGTTTTAGGAACTTCAGTTAAGCTGTTGCCTCATTTCATCAGATACCATATAGTTGACTCTTAACAACTAACCTCAAAATTGCTTCAAAAAGGAGTATAATATGCCCTGAACCTTGGACTAAACCTGTGAATTTATTGATATAGGAACTACTCAGGTGGTAATTCCCTCTATCAATATAGGTTGGCACTTGATTTGTGACTTATAGTCTTAAAGATTCTGAGACCTTGTGACTTATCCAGTATCATATAGCCAGCAAATGTCAGAGGTCTTGAGATGAGGTCTTTTGATCAGGATTTTGTTGTGTGATCCATTATTCTGTTTGTAGCCTCAAGTCATTATTCTTCCTTGCCTATGTCTGCCAGCACCATCTCCCAAGAAAGAGAAACTTAGCATGAGTGATAGGACTATCCACTCACTGTTGTATGAAGCCGGGTCTTACAGGGTTATTCCAGCAGTCTTTGTGACTCCTCATTTGAGGTTTTCTTGAAAAGATATTGGAGAGGTTTACCTTTTCCTTCTCCAGCACATTTTGCAGATGAGAAAATTGAGGCAAGAAGGTCATAAAGATAGTGTCTGAGAGTGACTTTGAACTGAGGTCTTCTTGACTCCAGACCTGTTCCTACTGTCCAGATATTGGATGTAGTGAACAAAATGCATGGATTGAGTCAGGAGGTAGCCTGGGTTTAAATTTTGCTTCTGTAACTTAATGGAAGTGATATAATAGAGAGATAGATTGATGGATGTCATGTAGCTTCCCTGAACCTCAGTTTCCTTATATATTATGTTATTAACATTGCCTATTACTATTAATACCTACTCACAAAGTTGTAAGACTCAAATAAAATAATGTATGTAAAGGGTTTATAAACTTTAGAGCTCTTTCTTCCTCCCTCTCCCTTCCTCCCTATCACTCCTTCCCACCTTCTCTCTCACTCTCACTTACTCTCTTTATATTTCTCTTGTTGAAAGAGGCGTGGTCCCAAACCAACCTGTTGGCATAATAATAAGGCAAAGTAGAACTCTGCCATAGAAAATTAAACTCGAGTTGGTGTCTGACTTTGTTCTTTTTTTTTAAGCAATAGAATGTTTATTACAGATATTATTTGAGTTTTACAGTTTTCCCCCAATCTTGCTTCCCTCCCCCCACCCCCACCCCACAGATAGCACTCCGTCAGTCTTTACTTTGTTTCCATGTTGTACCTTGATCCAAATTGGGTGTGATAAGAGAGAAATCATGTCCTTGAAGAGAACAGAATTCTCAGAGGTAACCAGATCAAACCATAAGTCATCTGGGTTTTTTTTTTCCGAATTAAAGGGAATAGTCCTTGTACTTTGTTCAAACTCCACAGCTCCTTATCTGGATACAGATGGTACTCTCCTTTGCAGACAGCCAAAAATTGTTCCCAATTGTTGCGCTGATGGAATGAGCAAGTCCTTCAAGGTTGAACATCACTCCCATGTTGCTGTTAGGGTGTACAGTGTTTTTCTGGTTCTGCTCATCTCACTCAGCATCAGTTCATGCAAATCCCTCCAGTTTTCTCTGAAATCCCATCCCTCCTGATTTCTAATAGAACAATAGTATTCCATGACATACATATACCACAGTTTGCTAAGCCATTCCCCAATTGAAGGACATTTACTGGATTTCCAATTCTTTGCCACCACAAACAGGGCTGCTATAAATATTTTTGTACAAGTAATGTTTTTACCCTTTTTCCTCATCTCTTCAGGGTATGGACCCAGTAGTGGTATTGCTGGGTCAAAGGGTATGCACATTTTTGTTGCCCTTTGGGCATAGTTCCAAATAGCTCTCCGGAAGGGTTGAATGAGTTCACAGCTCCACCAACAGTGTAATAGTGTCCCAGATTTCCCACATCCCTTCCAACAATGATCATTATCCTTCCTGGTCATACTGGTCAATCTGAGAGGTGTGAGGTGGTACCTCAATGAAGCTTTAATTTGCATTTCTCTAATAATTAATGATTTAGAGCATTTTTTCATATGGCTATGGATTGCTTTGATCTCCTCATCTGTAAATTGCCTTTGCATATCCTTTGACCATTTGACAATTGGGGAATGGTTTTTTGTTTTAAAAACATGACTCAGTTCTCTGTATATTTTAGAAATGAGTCCTTTGTCAGAATCATTAGTTGTAAAGATTGTTTCCCAATTTACTACTTTTCTTTTGATTTTGATTACATTGGTTTTATCTGTGCAAAAACTTTTTAATTTAATGTAATCGAAACCATCTAATTGGTTTTTAGTGATGTTCTCCAACTCTTCCTTAGTCATAAACTGTTCCCTTTTCCATAGATCTGACAGGTAGACTAGTCCTTGATCTTCTAATTTGCTTATAGTATTGTTTTTTTATGTCTATGGCCTGTAACCATTTGGATCTTATCTTGGTAAAGGGTGTGAGGTGTTGGTCTAATCTAAGTTTCTTCCATACTAACTTCCAATTATCCCAGCAGTTTTTATCAAAGAGGGAGTTCTTATCCAGGTGGCCTGACTCTTTGGGTTTATCAAACAGCAGCTTACTATAATCCTCTCCTGCTTTTACACCTAGTCTATTCCACTGGTCCGCCACTCTATTTCTTAGCCAATACCAAACAGTTTTGATAACTGATGCTTTATAATATAATTTTAGATCTGGTAGTGCTAAGCCACCTTCGTTTGCATTTTTCTTTTCATTAAGCTCCTGGCAATTCTTGACTTTTTATTTCTCCATATGAATTTACTTACAATTTTTTCTAGCTCATTAAAATAATTTTTTGGAATTTTGATTGGTAGGGCACTAAACAGATAGCTTAGTTTTGGTAGAATTGTCATTTTTATTATATTAGCTCTACCTATCCATGAGCAGTTGATATTTGCCCAGTTATTTAAATCTGATTTAATTTGTGTGAGAAGTGTTTTATAATTGTTTTCAAAAAGATTCTGAGTCTGTCTTGGCAAATAGACTTCCAAGTATTTTACACTGTCTAAGGTTACTTTGAATGGAATTTCTCTTTCTAGCTCTTCCTGCTGTTTCTTGCTAGTCATGTATAGGAAAGTTGAGGATTTATGGGGGGTTATTTTATAACCTGCAACTTTGCTAAAATTGATAATTGTTTCCAGTAGTTTTTTAGATGATTTCTTGGGATCTCTAGGTAGACTATCATGTCATCTGCGAATAGTGAGAGTTTTGTCTCTTCCTTCCCAATTCTAATTCCTTTAATTTCTTTTTCTTCTCTAATTACTGATGCTAACATTTCTAATACAATATTGAATAGTAGTGGTGATAATGGGCACCCTTGTTTAACCACTGATCTTACTGGGAATGCCTCTAGCCTCTCCCCATTGAGTATAATGCTTGTTGATGGTTTCAGATAGATACTGCTCATTATTTTAAGGAACAGTCCATTTATTCCTACACTCTCTAGTGTTTTTAATAGGAATGGAAGCTGTATTTTGTCAAAAGCTTTTTCAGCATCTATTGATATGATCATATGGTTTCTGATAGGTATGTTATTGATATAATTGAGTATACTAACAGTTTTCCTAATATTGAACCAACCCTGCATTCCTGGAATAAATCCTACTTGATCATAATGTATTATCCTAGTGATGACTTGTTGTAGTCGTTTTGCTAAGATTTTATTTAGAATTTTTGCATCTATATTCATGAGGGAAATAGGTCTATAATTTTCTTTCTCTGTTTTAACTCTTCCTGGTTTAGGTAGGAGTACCATATTGGTTTCATAGAAAGAGTTAGGCAGAGTTCCATCTTTCCCTATTTTTCCAAAGAGTTTATATAGGATTGGAACCAATTGTTCCTTAAATGTTTGGTAGAATTCAGTTGTGAATCCATCAGGCCCTGGAGATTTTTTTTTAGGGAGTTCACTAATGGCTTGTTGAATTTCTTTTTCTGAGATAGGGTTGTTCAGGTATTTAATCTCTTCTTCATTTAACCTGGGTAACTTATATTTTTGTAAATATTCATCCATTTCACTTAGATTATCAAATTTATTGGCATAAAGTTGGGCAAAATAATTTTGAATTATTACTTTAATTTCCTCCTCATTGGTGGTGAGTTCACCTTTTTCATTTATAATACTAGCAATTTGGTTTTCTTCTTTCTTTTTTTAAATCAAATTGACCAGAGGTTTATCAATTTTATTGGTTTTTTCATAATACCAACTTTTGGTTTTATTTATTAATTCAATAGTTTTTTTTTGCTTTTAATTTTATTAATTTCTCCTTTGTTTTTTAAAATTTCTAATTTGGTATTTGATTGGGGATTTTTGATTTGTTCTTTCTCTAATTTTTTTAGTTGCATGTTTAGTTCATTGATTTCCTCTTTCTCCAATTTATTCATATAAGCATTTAGAGCTATAATATATCCCCTGAGAGTTGCTTTGAATGAATCCCATAGGTTTTGGTATGTTGTTTCATTATTATCATTATCTAGGATAAAATGGTTAATTCTTTCTATAATTTGTTTTTTGGTCCACCCATTTTTTAAGATGAGGTTATTCAGTTTCCAATTTGCTCTGGGTCTATATCTCCTTGGCCCAGTATTGCATATGACTTTTATTGCATTGTGATCTGAGAAAGATGTATTCACTATTTCTGCCTTTCTGCAGTTGATGATTAGGTTTTTATGTCCTAGTACATCGTCAATTTTTGTATAAGTTCCATGTGCTGCAGAGAAAAAGGTATATTCCTTCCTATCCCCATTCAGTTTCCTCCATAATTTTTCTAACAATCTCTTTACCTCCCTAATTTCTTTCTTGTTTGTTTTATGATTTGATTTATCTAGATCTGATAGTGGGAGGTTGAGGTCTCCTAATAGTAGAGTTTTGCTGTCTATGTCTTCCTGTAATTCTTTCAGCTTCTCCTCTAAGAATCTGGGTGCTGTCCCACTGGGTGCATATATATTGAATATTGAAATGACTTTATTGTCTATGGTACCTTTTAGGAGGATAAAGTTTCCTTCCTTATCTCTTTTAACGCTATCTATTTTTGATGCTGCTTTGTCTGAGATAAGGATTGCTACCCCTGCTTTTTTACTTCAGCTGAAGCAAAATATATTTTGCTCCAACCTTTTACCTTTACTCTATATGTATCTCTCTGCTTCAAATGAGTTTCTTGTAAGCAGCATATTGTAGGATTCTGGTTTTTAATCCCCTCTGCTATTTGCTTGTGTTTTAAGGGAGAGTTCATCCCATTCACATTTTATGTTATGATTACTAATTCTTTATTGCCCTCTGTGCTATCTTCCCTCTGTTTGTATTTTCCCCCTTTACCCCCCCTTTTATCCATATTCCCCAGTATTTTGTTTTTGAATACCACCCCCTTCAGTGTGTTTGCCCTCCTATATCACTCCCTCCCCTTGCTTTCTCCTTTCCCCTTTCCCTGTTCCCTTCCCTTCCTTTTGTTATTTCCCCTTATTTCCTCCACTCCCCTTCCCTTTCTCTGTCCCCCCTCCCCTTTTCCCCTTTTACTTCTTGAAAGGTTAGATGTTTTATAAGTTAACTGAGTATGTGTAGGTTGACTTAAGCCAAGTCTGATGAGAAGAAGATTCAGGTGTTTCTCCTCTACTCCCTTCTTCCCCTCTATTAACATAGGTTTTTTGTACCTCTTAGTGTAATGAGATTTGTCCCATTCAATCCCCTCCCTCCTCCCGTCTCTTTCCTGTCCCCCTTTTTAGGGAGGTAGTATGTTTTTTTTAGATCATTCTATCTAAGTCATAGAAAATTCTGAGTGTCTGACCCTTCTAGCTCAGTATATTCTGTTGAATAGAGTCCAAATTCCTGAGAGTTATTAGAGTCTTTCTCCCTGGTGGAGTTAAAGCCAGTTACATCCCATTAGATATCAGTCTCCTGGATAGGTCATGGATGTCCAGGATTTCTGGCTAGGTATATTCTCTCTGTTAGAGTTACATTTCTCAGGATTCTCAAGATTTATGAGTCTCTTACCCCCCCATGCTGGGATATAGCCAGTTTCAACTTGCTGGATCGCATTTTTTTCCTTTTACCATTCCCCCCCCCCCTTTTTTTTTACCTTTTCATGTGTCTCTTGAACCTCCTGTTTGATATCCAAATTTTCTGTTTAGCTCTGGTCTTTTCATCAGAAATTTTTGGAATTCTTCCATTTCGTTAAATGTCCATCTTTTTCCCTGGAAGAGAAGACTCAGCTTTGCAGGAAAGTAGATTCTTGGCTGCATTCCAAGCTCCCGTGCTCTTCGAAATATCTGGTTCCAGGCCCTTCGATCCCTTAAAGTTGATGCAGCCAGGTCCTGCGTGATCCTTACTGTTGCTCCTTGATATTTAAATTGTTTCTTTCTGGCTGCTTGCAGGATTTTCTCTTTTATCTGATAGTTCTGGAGTTTGGCTACAACATTCCTTGGTGTTTTCCTTTTAGGATCTTTTTCTGGTGGGGATCGATGTACTCTTTCAATAACTACTTTGCCCTCCGATTCCATGATGTCAAGGCAGTTTTCCATCACTAGATCCTGTAATATTAAGTCCAGGCTTTTTTTCTCTTCAGTGTTTTCAGGAAGTCCTATAATTTTCAGGTTCCCCCTCCTTGATCTATTCTCGAGGTCAGTGGTTTTGTTGATGAGGTATTTCACATTTGCTTCTATTTTTTGATTTTGTTTAACTGACTCTTGCTGTCTCGTGGAGTCATTAGTTTCTGTAGACTCCATTATTTTTAGGGGGGAGGAGTTTTCTTCATTAACCTTTTCCAATTGGTTGATTCTACTTTTGAAAGAGCTTTCCATTCGACCAATTGAGGTTTTGAGAGAATTAATTTCTTTTTGCATTTGCTCATTTGAGGATCTGAGAGAATTATTCTCAATTTGCAAGGTATTAATTGTCTTCCCCAAATTTTCCAGTTGATTTTTAAACTCCTTCCTTATTTCTTCAAGTAAGTCTTTATGTGCTGGAGACCAGATTGTATTCTCCTCAGAGGTTCCAGGTCTCTCTGGGTTGGGGTCTTTCCTTTCCAGGAATTTTTCTATGGATCCACCTTTTCGCTGACCCTTCTTCATTATGCTAAGACCTTGAGTTGGGTGGGGCTGGTTCACCTGGGCTTGGGATCTCTAAAGGCTTTACTGAGTGCAGTTTCTCTGGCTGGCCAGTAGGAGGTGCTGGTTGCCCTCTCCGGGGTGTCTGTGACCTTGGTTGCAAGGCCTTCTCCCTTTGCTTGAGGGAGGGAATTGGAGCTATTGAATTCTTTTGCCTTCACTCAATGGTGGGCTTTACCCTGGCCTGAGGTGATTCCTCCTGGGCTGGTTCTTTTGCTCACACATCTGGGCCTGAGGCAGAAATAATTTGCATTTGTTTGAGAAGAGGCCTTGGTGCAGTGGAGGCGTGGGCTCAGAGTTTCTCAGACCTGAGGAGCCCAGGGATGGTGTCTGCAAGCTTTCCTGCACCAGACCTCTCCCCGCGGCACCTTCCCCAAGCTCCAGGGGGATAGCCCCAACACCAGCGCCTCTGCTTCCTCCCGTACCCAAGCCCCCTTCGTCCAGCCCCACCACTGATCCAGCAGGTCCTGCTCTCAGGCCCTCAGACTCCCGGTTCCGATTCAGCTGTTGGTCTGGCTGATCTTCCCTGGAAGCTCAGACTCACCTGCTGGTACTCAGCCAAGGCTGCTGCGGGAGACAAATCCTGAGGTAGATTTTCCTCTCCTGGCTTTTCTTTCTGGCTTTTCTGGTTCGGATTTCTTTTAAGAGGTTTGTTTCATGTGATAGATGGGGAAGAGATCAGGAGACTTTAGAACTGTGCCTGTCTTCTCTCCGCCATCTTGGCCCCCTGGCTTTGTTCTTTTGAAGGAAAAGTTATTTGAGGGGCTAGAGCCATTGTCGGGAGCCCTGCTGACCTCTCAGTTAACAGGAAACTTTGAAGGGCAACAATCCAGTGCTTGTGTTCTGCTTCAGCTGGTGTGTGAAGAAATTTTAGTTTCTAAGTCAGGATTATAGCTATATTCAATATGGAAAACCTTCATATTTATAATTTATTGAAGTGAATAATTAAAAGTTGATCTTATGATTGCTTGTTGACTATTGAAATAAACTCTGAAATGATGCAAGCCTATCAATTTTGACATGTATTTTCCTACTAAAAGAAAAGAATTATATCACTTTATACAATTATGACTACTTTAAGAATTATTAGAAGATGAAAAAAATTGGAACTTGAAAAACAGACAAATAAGGGAATGTTTCTTCATTTTATAAATGGATTTAATGAAAGTTTCTTTGAATAGTAGGAACTCTGAATTTTATAATCTTCAATGATTTTGGAGGACATTTCCAGAAAATACCTTTAAGCTTGGTAGTAGTAATTATAAGTTCAAGAGAGAGGAATTCAGGTTTAGTGCAATCAGGAAGAATTGGGTTCAAGTCCTGACTCTTATATAATCACCAGGTGACCCTGGGTGCAAATCTTTAAGATCTTAGAAATTGAGGAGGAAATGATCTAACCTGAATTTCAATATTTTTAGTGTCCTACATGGAGCAAAAATATCAATAACAAAAATCCAGTGGAAAAATAGTTATGCTGATATTTTCAATGAAAAGATATAGTGAATGTTCTATCAAACTAGCAAAAGTATATTTTAAAATTTCTTTCTAGTAAAGTTTCTATTAAACCTCAGCATTTTAAAAATTGTTAGTCTATACTGAATTTTTAAAAATTCTACAATGTAATATGGCACAATATTTTATTTTCATATTTAGTTTGAGCCTAACAGTATTCCTGTTTAAACTGTTTTAGTTAGGCATTTGGGAGAGCTTAATTTTATATTTGTCATACTGTTTTTACTTAGTTTCATCATAGATGAAATTTTTTTCTTTGTCTATAATTTGTATTCTATCTTTTTGAAACTAATTTCTGAGTTGAATGAAAAATACATCATGTTTTCTCTGTTGCAACAGACAGTAGACATATACCTTGAAATGTAGTCAAACATGGCAAATGCTTTTTGTAGGAAATATAGAACTAGTTATCTCATGACTAATGTGGTTTTTTTCCCATATTGCCTAGAAGCGGTTGCATGCAAAATAATACTTGCTATCTTTTGAGTGGTGACCTTTGTATGGTTTATTTGTAATCCTGTGCAAAAAACCCATTTAGATGGAAATCACTGATTTAACTCAATTGCCCTTTAAAATGCAATTGGCCTTTTATTTTTTGTAGGTTGAAGTTACATTATGCATCATATGAGCCAACTATAAGGGTGTTGCATGAAAAGCACCATATTTTACTGAGGCAGAAAATGCTTACCTCCTTGGAAAGAGACAAAGCAGTTGGGCAGGTAACGAGATGATTACTCAAAGCTCCCACAAAAAGATCTTCCTTTTCCCCCCTACAACTTATTTTTTCTAGAATTTAGAAAAAAGCAAACTTTGCTGTATTCTCCATGATATAGTAAAATAATTTGTTCTATTAATTATGCCTTTATTAAAAAAAGAATTTGGAAGTGTTCTTACCAATATCTTTTAACCACTAAAATATATAGTTCTATTGACATTTATTCTATTTCTTAATGTATAAAAGCAGAATTTTCAGGACTGTACATATATTTTTTCCATAAGAAGATACTTTATATGCCTTGTTAGCAATAAAGTTTTTCATTATATTGTACTTTATGGTTTTAAAGAGCATGTGATACATTATCTTCTTGTAAATGTGATTCCTTATTGTTTTCTAACCTATACCAGGCTTCTTTTAGACTCAGTCTTCCAGACTTTGACATAGATTTAGGAAACTATAAGAGAGGCAATGTGGTCTAGAAAAAAGAATGTAAAGATTGGAGGAGACTTGGGGTCAGGGTCAACCTGTTATCTAGCTGAATAACCTTAGGAAACCTGCTCAATTCAACTAACATTTGCTAAGTGTCTGCCAAGTCCAAGCAAAATACTGGAGATACAAAGATATAAAGCAAGATTCCTGCCTTCATGGGGCTTATATTCTAATAGTAATAGGAAGTATGCACAAAAGGCTGAATATAGACAAAAGAGAGATTATGACAATGCCCCAGGACAAATCAAATTGAGAAGGGAAAGTTTTTCTGTTTGGGGATCAGAAAGGACTTCAAGCATAGGAGGACACCTGAACTAGACCTTGAAGAAACAAGGGTTTTGCCATGATGAGTTGAGTTGAAAGTGTAATGTAGAGGCTGCAGGATGGCCAGGACAAAACATACTTGAAAGAAAGTACCATGAAAAGGTTGTTTGGAGCTAGTAAGTAGATATAAGCTTTAAGGTTTAGGTTGAAGAATTTCTATTTTCTACTTTAGACCAGTAATTCTCAAACTTTTTGGTCTTGGAGAAATACTCTTAAAAATTTTCTAGGACTCCTCAATGAACTTTTCTTTATGTGCATTATATCTGTTGATAATTACTACATCAGAATTTAAAAGTCTTAATATTGTTTTAAAAATGAACTTGACTTCTTATACCCCTGAAAAAGTCTTAGATCCCTCAGGGGTCCCTGGATCATACCTTTGAGAACTGTGCATAGGCAATTGGTTTCTGAGCAAGAGAGTCATATGGTCAGACTTGTACATTAGTAAAATTGGCATCTGTATGAAGGTTAAAGTGAGGTAAGGAGAAGAATAGTTAGGAGACTGACATAATAGTCTAGGGAACAAGAAATGAAGTCCTGAACTAGGGCACTGGAAGTTTTAGTGAAAAGGACAGGATGAATGTAAGGCAATATTGTGAGATAAAAGCATCAGAATTTTTCAATCAATTGCATATTGATAGTGAGAAAGAGGGAAAACTCAAGGAGTGACTCTGAATGTTCAAGTTTGACTGGAATGATTTTGATTAGCTTAGCAGAAAAAAGAAAGTTGGGAAGAAGGTCAGTTTTAAGGTGAATAGGAGGAAGTTTTTTTAGTCTTGGACATGTTAATAGGACATCTTGGTAAAGATATACAAAAAGCAGTTGGAAATCTGAGACTTGCCCAGGAACACGATGATATGTTTTCTATTTAGACTGGATGACAACTGCAAGGAGGTAGCATAACTGAACCTTAGGAATGGATGAAATCATTTAATCATTTCAGGGTCTCAATTTCAATATCCAATAGGGATAATAACTGTTCTTCCTATCCTGTCTTTTGAGAGAAAAAAATGAGAAAACATTTTGAGTTTTTAAATAAATAAATAGTATTGATTATTATCATTGTATTAAAATGACTGGCATCTTATTTCTATATTTCATAACCTGTTCTAGTTCTAGCCTAATTCTAGAATTAAAGAACTGGACTACTGTATTATTTAAGCTCAAAGTTTGTTTTCTGATCAAGCAAGCCACTCAAGTACCAAGTTGGAGAATATTTCAAAGGAAATCCAGGATAATTTTAGAGCTAATTAAAGTTTGTGTGTTCTTGGCGTTTGGATATAAAATGTAGACCAAGATTCAGGACTTTGCTTTGGTATGCCCTGAAAGAAGAGTCATCATATAAGGTAGAAAACATATCTTTTATGATAATCCAGGAAGCTTCTTTTTTCCCCTGATTATGGTGGACTATGTTCTACCTCTAGTGAAGTTTTGTACTGCTGACATGGAGTAGATTGGCATTATTGAATATTCTGTATTTTATTTACTGATATCTTTCAGTTCATATTATTAGAACTAGCTTTGTAATTTATATTTAATTGATGAGTTCATAAATCCAGTTCATAGTTTATAAAAGTAAGTTTTATGAAGCATTTATTAAAAAAAATTAGTTGTAGGGGGTGCAGAGCCAAGATGGCAGCAGGAGAAGAGCCTCTCAGGTGCTCTTTCCAAAATGTTTTAAAAACCTTAAAATTATGACTGACTAAATTTTTGAGAGAGAACCCATAGATCCAGTGAGGCAATTTTCCAGCCCAAGGTATCCTGGAAAATAGTGGGACAACTGTGTGGGAGGGGCAGCACTATGCCAGAGCAAAGGAACCTCATTCTCCAGGGAACAGCACCAGGGTGCCTGGGAATGCCAACTCCTGGCAGCAGAAGCAGTTTCCTGAACTGCACCCCAGGGAGCACCAAGCACAACTTGGAAGATCAGCAGTGAGACCTCTACTAGAGCTAGTGTGAAGCCCAGGCCCTTAGGATGGCTGTGACACTCAGGGAAACCCAGATCCCATGGAGCCGCCCAGTTGGAGCCTCCAGGCAGCTGTACCCTGAGTGCTCAGCCCACCAAAGGTAAAGGAGTGGAGGGAGACTGAGGTCTGTCCTCTGTCCCTGGAACAGGACTCAGGGGCTTTGACCACATTCAGACCCTGGTCATAGTCTAGACCCCACATTAGAGCAGGGACCCCCCCTCATAGAGCCATGGCTGAGGGGTGGGCTTGTGATCATTCACAGATCAGGAGAGCAGTCAGAGCCTCACACACTGAGGTCCTTGGGGTGGGGTGGATGTGTGGCCCAATAATACTCAAAAGCTCAGGAAGCACCACAAAACCAGGCACAGGATGGGGAAATTAGTAAACAGAAAAAAATGAACCTGACCATAGATAATTATATTGGTCCTATGGAGGACCAATCTGAACATGAGAAAATCTAAGCTTCTGTATCTAAAGACTCCAAGAAATATAGAAGTTGGACTCAGACTATGACAGAGCTCAAAAAAAGATTTTGGAAAATCAAGTAAGGGAGATAGAAGGAAAAATTGGGAAAACAAATGAGAGAGATGCAGGAAAAACATGAAAACAAAGTCAGCAGCTTAGTCAAAGAAATGCAAAAAAGATGCTGAAGAAAATAACATATTTAAAACTAGTTTAGGTCAAATGGATAAAACAGTTCAAAAAATTATTGAGGAGAAGAATTCTTTAAAAAGCAGAAGTGGTCAGATGGAAAAGGAGATAAGAAAGCTGTCTGAGGAAAACAAATCCTTCAAATGTAGAATGGAATCTACATAAGGAATCAGTTCTTTTTCCTATTTCTGATCCCTAAGTATTTCTTCCTTAGAACCCAAGTCATGTAGCGAATAAAGAATTCTCTTTTAGAACTATTAGCAACTGTCTAAACAAACTTCTTTCATACATTCCTCTAGCAAGAAATCATTGTGTTTAAATTTCTAAGACTGTTCTTTTTCAAGTATATTAGGAATAAAATCAAGAGTATAATATGTCAATAAGGAAAATAAATACAGTACACATAATAATATAGACTGTCAATTTTAAGTAGGATTTGCTTTATTTCAGATAAACTAGTGTGGATAGCTGATCTCTTATTATTGAAAGTATAATCAGAAATTTAACTTACCATCTCTTTTATTCCTAGTGATAGAAAAATTTGACTTTAGAAAGGAATTTTAGATTTCAGAAATACCAATGAATTTTTCTGATCTACAAATCACTAAAAATTTGATGAAATACTTTGGTTTCCAAAGATAGAAAGAAGGGCATTTTATGAAAACTAATCTATCCTTTGAAGTAATGAAATTATAATCACCAATAAAGAAAAAAGGTTGCTAATGAGTGATAGGCTATAATAAGGAGAAAGGTAGAATAAAATGGATGAAAGTGTTGTCTTGGCATAGCTCTCTCTACATTAGAGAAATGAAATTTTTAAATATTGGGGAAAACTTAAGTATTATTTTGGAATGGTTTAATTTCCATTCCACCAATCAAAACATTTTTAATATAAAATATATTTAATTCAACTAAGAGCCTTTGTGGGCAGAGTATCTAAATGAAAATATTAAATCTAGGATAAAACTTTTAATAGTAATATTTGCCTCTTCTATAGATATAAGACTAATTGAAGTAAATTATATGTCATTTTAAAATCAAAAGAAACAGCTTTATAAAAGCAAAGTACTATGTTATTAATGTCCAGCAGTGTGATATAGTGGAAAAGTCCTGGATTTGGAATCAAAATAATTGAGTTCAAATCCTATTTTGTGAATTTCAATCATATGACCATGAGAAGAAGGTCACTTATCCTTTCTGAGCATCAGTTTTCTCATTTATAAAAAAGAGTTAATTATACTAGTACAAGGTACTTTACAGGACTTTTTGAGCATTTAATGTGATAATGTTTGTACTTTGTGGACCTTAAAGCATTTGATAAATGTAAGCTATTATTAGGAATTGCAAAACTGTTTGATTCATAAAATCATATAAATTATTTTTTACTAAAGGCACTTTTATAAAGAATTCATTTTTCATGTCTTTATATAATTAATCAAGGATAAATGAATAACCTCCATTAAAGTACTACTCTGATATCATCATTGTATGGAGATGACCTTGTTTTTTCAGAAGCTGTACCACATGAATATAAACTCTAACAGGCCCTACCTAAATAAAATCTAGATTTATAAATTAGTAAGTTATATATTGTGTATTTGAAACTTGGAGAATCTCATCATTATCATTATACCCATAATGATGATGGATTAATTCAACTATAGCACCTCTCTACTATCTACTGTGTTTTAGGATGATTGTAGCTTAAATCAGTGGAAAGATTACCATATTGATGGTAGTTATAGATCCTTGAAGTTTTGAAATTAGATAAGCATTGCAATCCATTTTGATACTTTATGATTAGGTTATGTCTATTAAAGTCATGTGTTTAATTTTTATTAATAATACAAGAAACATAACTTTACAAATATCTGTTTTATTCTTTAGATTACAGGACTTCAGACAACATTAAGGAATTTGGAAACAGGACATAGTGTCCAGGTTCCTGAGATAAGAGGTAAAACAACTTTAGCATATCCCCAAACCAAATATATGTTTATTTTACTTAACAAGAAAAACCCAGGGGCGGCTAGGTGGCATAGTGGATAAAGCACCAGTCCTGGAGTCAGGAGTACCTGGGTTCAAATCTGGTCTCAGACACTTAATAATTACCTAGCTGTGTGGCCGTGAGTAAGCCATTTAACCCCATTTGCCTTGCAAAAAACTAAAAAAAAACAAAAACAAAAACAAAACAAGAAAAACCCACATGATAGAAATGTTTGTCATGTACTAAACAGTTCAGTGGGTATATAAAAATAAGAGCTATGTAAAAATAATTAGAGAAAGGTAGCCATAATCAGGTTGTTGGAAAGAGGAAAAGGGAACATGGTTCAAGAGTGAAAGATGGTGCTTTAAATTGTAAAAGCCTATTAATGAGGAAGTAGTTAAAAAACCAAGCATACAACTGAAGAGCTGTAGCTATAGCTCCTCTCTGAGGAGCTCTGATTTTAAATTAATTTTAACCAAAAAAATGAAGGGGTATAAAGCAAACAAAGAGAATTCAAAAGAATGGCAAAAATCTGTAAGATTGCCAGGAATGATAAAACCTCATCACAAGGCTAAGGATAACAAAAAAGAGAGATTTCTTTAAACCTGTGAAGATTTCTTGTGCAAAGTACAAGAACTTAGATGAACTCTGGTTCCTTCCAATTCTAAAGTTCAGTGATTCCACAGATTGTTTCATAACTATAAGTAAAATGACATAATAGTATATAAATTTTTATTTTTACTATTAAAATTTCTTCTGTCTTTGATATAGAGGTGATGATGAGCATTCTGAAGTACTTCTGAGATCCTAATAGCTTCTACTCTTCCCCAAGCCTGAACCTAAAAGAATAGATAAGAAAAGCACCTAGTCAGCTCTAAGGAGATTGTCAGCACTGATAGACTTAGACTTTGCATTGCATTGGTTTCATCTTCATTTTGATCGGTCAGCTTAATAAAGTGAATTTTTCTTAATACTTCTCTTTGTTACTATCTCTCATATTTCACCAGTTATTAAGACTTGGTGGCTCCCTCAATCTCTCTTCCCTTTTCTCCATTCACAATCTCTTTCCTAATTCTGGCCCTCATTAGCTCACAGGACTATTGATCTCACAGGATGATATCTTGACTTGCATGTGAATTGGATTTAGATGAAGCAGAGCCACACCAGCTTTCAACCTCACTCTTTTTTTTGAGTCATTGAAGTCCAGGGGTAGTACAAAAGTCAAGATGACAGGCAATGACCTTGGATACAGTGAATGTTCACCTTGGCATATTTGATGGCTGACCAAGCTCTAAGTACTCTACTGGCCTCCTTAAGCTACTTTCATGGCATTGGAACAAATTGTTTACATCTGTCTGTTTGGTCAGGGAACGTCTTTGCATGCTTAGGGAAAACATCCCCAAACTCACTGACAGGTTTGAGACTGTTAGTTATTCTAATTGTTGTATACTTAGAACCTGGCATATCAATTCAGCTCAATTTAACAGTTCTTTGTAAGCCAGATATGGTGCTAGGTGAGGATACAGAGACAAAGGGAAATGGTTCTTGCCCTTTAGAAAAGGGAAATGGTTCTTGCCCTTAAGAGGCTTACATTTTCTTGTTGGAAATGGCATGTGCATATTATAAGTAACTACAGGATATGTTTAAAAAGTTACTTTTCTTTTTGAGTGAGGAAGGCACTGTTTAAATGTGAAGGGCTGTATATTAATAGCAGAATGTAATTTCTAGAGGGTGAAAGCCAAGACTGAGATAGGGACACCAGAGGAATGGGACTGATAATGGATGGGTAGCTGGAAGAGCAGTTAGACAAAAAAGGAACTTCCACCTAAGCAGCCTGCCTCTTGGAAAACAGTATTTCTGAGTCAAGCTACAAACATTGATTGATACCCTCTTTTCAGTAGGCAAGGTAAGGTTAAATTGATTATAATCTCTGAGAAAGTAGTGTATCATGAAGCTAGAAGAGCAGATATCTGTCCATGGTCCCATATGATAGTCAAAAACAGTGGGACTGGTGGAATTTGAGGACCACGCAAGTTATAAAGGAATGCAGCTAGTTTTTATGGTACTCATTGTCACCCATATTGATTCTGCCCTAGGTCCTATGATAGTTTTTAATGGATTATCATGGAGATCTCAGGAGCGTCTTTAGTGTGTTTTTTTGATTGTTAACAAGAGTTTTTAAGAGAGACTTTCACTCCTCAACCAATTTTAAATGAAGCATCTGAATAGACATTAAAGCTGTATAACCAACAAAAAACAAGTGTGAAACAAGTTATCAACTCAAGATATTGTGGAAGAGCTTCAGTAAAGCTCTGTCCTAGGTGGTTAAAAGGGGATCGTAGATGGGAGAGCTGAAAAAGCCAGTGGGAGGCTCTTGGCCATAGTGCAGCTCAGATTAATAAGTATGCTTATCTACAAAGTTGTAACTTCACTTTCCTTAAAGTTATTCATTTATAATTTTTTCATTATCTGAATTGTTTTTTCCTTAAGAATGCTACATGCATATGTTTGTTCCTTTTATACCATTTCACAAACTTTAGTTTGGCCCTCATTAATACTTGGCTGTCATTTTAGTAATATCATTTTATTCTGTAATGTAATTATTCCCATAGCAATTATTCTAGATTTTCTCTATTATCCCTTAAATACTTTAATCCTATTGCTTTTCTCCCAGTTTTGCTGACTCAGCCCATCTTCCTGTAAAATATGGACAGTCTAGGATGATTTATTTCATCTACCCTTGTTTTTATGTCAACATACTTTTGTATCTTTCTTTCCATTCTTCCTTTCATTCTCAAAGGAAGATGTTCCTATCCCATCTCTGAAGCTCACCTATCTACCTTCAGGCTTGACATCATCATGTTCACCATTAAATAAACATAGAAGAAATCTTGAGAAGTCACTAATCTCTTTGCAGCTCATATCATTTTATAGAAAATCATTAATTTGGGCACTAGTCACTCTTCTAGTTCAAACATTCTATGATTCTGGGCTTCCTTAATGAGGTCATAGAGGAAGCCAAACTCAATCTAAACACAGTCCTTTTTAAACATCATTTTTGAGACAGCAAGGATTTGACCTTCCCTTGAAGTTCCTCTCTACAGCTTCCATTTCCAGCTATTTTTCTCTGATATCTTTGCCATGTCTTTGTAGTCTATATAGAAAGACATCATCAGCCACCAGAGCACAAGCATGTTCAAACTTCTTATTGAATTATGTCTAACCAAAGAGCTAGAGGTAAGAGTTGTTTGAGAACACCTATTTAAGATCTGTATTCTTTTATTAGGTATACTTTAAATGATATATTTTGCCTTTCAATTTTTATTTTGGTACAGGAGAAATAATTTTCCTTTTATAATTAAGTTTGCTTTGTATTTAGTTTTAGTAAAGAATTTTCTTAATTACTGAAGGATTTTTTTAATCTTTGATTTTGACTCCACAGCATATTTTACATTCATTCCCTTCTCTCTAGTTAGACAGAAGACCACCATCTTAGTTCAGACTTTTTCATTAATTGCTTATTTGTATTCCCTTCTTCAATATACCCTCCACAATCATTTTCCTAAACAAGTTTGTCCATTTCCCTCTCCTGTTCAGTAATATTTTGAGGATGCCTATGCCCCTCATGATAAAATACAACCTCTCTAGATTAATATTTGAAACCCTTAGTGTTATCATTCTCACCTTCCTGTCAAGGCTTATTTCACATTACACACTTTATATACTGATCACTGTTTGCTGTGCCACATCCTGAATTTGACTTTATACATTTTACCTCCTGAGAATGAAGCCTCCCTGGTTCCTAACATAGCTTAGTTCATAGATCACCTTCTATAGGAATCTCTTCTTTATTTCTGTTGTTGTCAGAGTTTTCTCTTCAAATGATCATTTAAACATACATGGGTTATACATGTGTATACAGGTGTACATAGACACTTAGCTGATAAGTTTTAAAATATATACACACACATATATACACAGAGAAGTGCATTTATGGATAGAACATAAAAAGGCCTGAATTCAAATCAAACCTCAGACACTTGCTAGGTCTGTGACCCTGGGCAAATCTCTTACCTTCTGCTTAGCTCAATTTCATCAACTTTAAAATCAGGAGAATAATAGTCTCTGCCAGATATCTTTGTGGTGATGATTAAATTAGATAATTTGGGCAAAGTCCCTAGCACAGAACCTGGCATAATAAATGATTTCTAAATATTATTCTAATTTGTTATTCTAAATTGTTATTATTGCACATCTCAAAATTTGTGTATCTCGCATTTCCTGCTTCCATCCTATCTTGCTCACATCACCCTCTCTGATGAGGTCATGCCATGGTAGGCCTGACAAGTACCTCCATACTGCACAGTTTCTGAGTTTTTAAGAAAGACTTTCACTCCTCAACCAACTTTAAATGTAACATCTGAATAGACACTAAAGCTGCAGAAATCACAAAATACAAGAGTGAAACAAGTTATCAACTCAAGATATTATGGAAAAGTTTCAGTAGAGCTCTATGTGGTTAAAAGGGGATCATAGACAGGAGAGCTGAAAAGCCAGTGGGATGCTCTTAGCCATAGTGAGGCTCAGATTTGGGCTGAGCAAGCTAAGTTTGAGAAGACTTTAGTTCAAGCCCTTGGAATACAAGTGCAAAGTGGGACTAGACTGGGCTAGCCTAATGCAAGGAGCAAACTACTAGCTACCAAAACATAGGCAATGTCCTAGGCAAGTGGTCAGCCAGACACCAGACCCTGGCCCCCAGCACAAAAAAGTTTGGGACTATACATCTTGTGCCCTAGGAACAGAGCTCATGTATCAAAACGAGCATAAACCCCACAAAAACACTAACCACAAAAGGCTACTCTTCTGATAGGGATGATAAAAGCACCATCTCAGAAGGGTAAAGCAAAATGCGTACATGTGATGCCTCAAAAGAGTTTATATGGTCTCAAATCCAAAAGACCTCTTGGAAGAACTAAAAAAGGATTTTAAAAATAGAAGAAGAGAGGAAGAAGAAAAATTGAGAACATATATAATTCAAGCAGGAGAGTTATAAAAAAAAAGATTGAAGAAAACAAGACTTTTAAAAGGCAAATTGACTAAGTGGAAAAAAAAATCAATTCCTTTAAACATTAAAATGGCCAACTGGAATTAAAACTGACCACCTTATAAAAAAGAAACACAAAAGCTAACTGAGGAAAATAAAACTCTAAAAATTAAAATTGAACAATCAAAAACTGAGTTGATGAGAGAGACATCAAGATTTCATCCCCCCCAAAAGCAAAACGCTGAAAAAATAGAAGAAAATGAAAAGTACCTCTTAGGAAAAATGACCTACCTGAAAAATAGATCCAGAAGAGATGATTTTTGAATTACTGGTCTACCTGAAAACCACAATCAGGAAAAGATCATGGACCACATATTGCAGGAAATTATCATGGAAAACTTCCCTAAAATCCTAGAATGAGATAAAATAGTCTTTGAAAGAATTCATCAATCACTGCCAGAAAGAGACCCTAAAATTAAAAATTCCAAGGAATATTGTAACCAAATTTCATAATTCTTAGCTAAAGGAGACAGAAGCAATTTAAATATCAGGGAGTCCCATTCAGGATTACACAGGACTTAACATCTTCAACATTAAAGGACTGGAGGGTCTGGAATATGTTATTTCAGAGGGCAAAGGAACTTGAATCACAACAAAGAATCCACTGTCCTGCAAAATTCAGCATATTCTTTTAGGGGAAAAGATAAGCTTTAGCAAAGTAGAGGACTTTCAGACTTTCAAATTTTTCTTTCAAAAAGACCAGGATGAACAGAAAATTTGATCTTCAAATACAAGATTCATGAGATGCACAAAAAGGTAAATGGAAAAAGGTAAAAAAGTTAGTCAGCAAGACTAACTTGTCTACATCCCTACATGGGAAGATAATACTTGTAACTCTTGAGAATTAGAGCATACTTAGAGTATGTGGGTAGAAATTGTAATTTGATCTAACTTTTAGCTCTTGAGGGTTGTGTTTATGCTGGGAGAGTTAAGGAAAAAATAACTGGAAAGAAGGTGTAGGTATAAGTTGATTATAATTTGATGATGCTTATGGGTCTTGAGAACTGCATTTCTAATGGAATAGTTGAGGGAAGGGTACTTGGACAAAAGGCATTGGTATGAAGGGATTATTATGTGATGCTTATAAATCAATCAATCAGCCTTTGAGAATTGTACTTCATCAGGACAGATAAAAGGAGTATACTTTGACAGAGGATATAGGTATAAGACAAATGAAACAATTAAGACATGAAAAAGAGGATTATACCAGAAGAACAACACATTAGAGGCTAAATAGTACCACATGATGAGACACAAAGAACTTAATATAGGAAAAAAGGGAGAGTGTGAGCATCAAGTAAATATTACTCATCACAAATTTGACTCAATGAGTTAATAACATACATTCCCAAATGATTTTAGAAATGTATCCTACCCTACAGGAGAGTAGGGAGGAAGGGGAAAGAAAGGAGAAGTTAGGGCTAATAAAAGGGCAAGGGAAAGTTAAAGTAAAAAGAGTAAAGGGGAAAGGGAGAAGAAAAAGGAAGAGGATTGGTAGAAGGGAGTACAAATTGAGAGATGCAGCAATTAGAAGTAAAACACTGGTGAGGGGATAAGGGGAAAGGAAAGAGAAAAGTACAAAGAGAGGGAAGATAGGATGGAGGGAAATGTAGAATTAGTAATCTTAACTTTGAATGTGAAGGGGATGAACTCTCCCATAAAATTGAACTAAATAGCAGAACAGATCAAAAACCATTCTTCTCTAATATGTTGTTTACTAGAAACACCTTTGAAGCAGAGAGATAGAGGCAAAAGAGTAAAGGCAAAAGACTGGAGCAGAATATGTTAATCTCCAACAGAAGTAAAAATTAGCATGGGTGGTAATCCTGATCTCAGGGAAAAAAACAGATTTAAGATGAAAAGGATTAAGGAAGGAGAAAATTAGTGCAAAGCTAAGGTTTACTAGTAGATATAATATCTATAATAATAGATATATTTGTGAAATTTTGTGAAATACTCCTCATAATGTCCATCCATTGAGGAATAGCTGAACAACCTATGGTATATGAATGTTATGGAGTACTATTGTTTCATAAGAAATCCCATGAATAGCCTGACTTCAGAAAAGCCTAGAAAGACTTGCATGAACTGATGCTAAGTGAAGTGAGCAGAACAGGGAGAACATTGTAGACAATAATAGCAACATTGTGAAATGATCAACTATGATGGAAGCAACTTCTCTCAGTAGTTGAGAGATCAAGGACAACCCTGAGAGACTGGTTAAAGAAAATGTCATCCATATCCCAAGAAGCAACTATAGATTCTGAATATAGAGCAAAACATAATACATTGACTTTTTAAAATTTCTTTTATATTCTTTATTTCTCATTGCTTTTTCCTCCTTCTAATTCTTCTTTCACATCATTAGTAATAATGGATATATATTACATATGATTGTACATCTACAACCTCTATCAAATCATTTGGTGCTATGGAGAGGGAAGGGAGGGTGGTAGGAAAATGCAGAACTCAAAAGCTTGCAAAAGAGAAGAATGTTGAAAATTATCTTTCTATGGAATTAAAAATAATTTATTTTTTTCAAAATGAGAGAATGTGAGAGAGAGGCACCTTCATAGTATCCCTGTATCACTTCTTCTTATCTCTTGTGGGTACTTGTCTTATATAAGTTTTCTTTAACAGAGTCTTTTCAGCAAATGCACACTGAACTTTTGAACAGTGCTGTCAGCCCATTGAAGTTGTTATATTTTGTGCAGTAGAGTTTGAGTTCTTGACAATTCATTTTGGGAAAGAACCTCAAAGTCTGATTCCTATCTTTCCAAGTAAGCTTCAGAATCTTTCCAAGACAATTCAAATAAAAGTGATTCAAGTTGGCAGATTTCACAGTCATACAATAAATGAATCTTCAGTTTGGTAGATAGTGTATTAGCTTTTCTTTCCCAATCTTTCCTCTGGACCTCCCCAAAACCTAAACTAGTTCTGACAATGCCTGTTTCAACCTTAACATCTGTGGTAAGGGACCTTATTCGTTGAATTCAAAATTCCTTTATTTGCTGTAATGAATTGTTTCACATATAGATAGTGCAGTGCAGCTGTACTGATAATTGTCAGGCCACAGTTGGCACAAATTGCAGAGAATTCAATCATACTGTTGCATCTCAGGCTCAGAGGTTGCATTAGGTCATCTGCAACTAATATCTGCAAACAAAAAGTTGTGCACCAATTCTCTCTACTTTAGTCTTGACTTGTAGAATTGCCAAATTACAATTTACCATTAGTGTATAGCTTATCTTGATGCCATTTTTATCCTCATAGAATACATCTGACAATATTGCTGAAAATATCAAACTAAAAAGCAAGGGAAGCAAGCACACACAGCCCTACTTCACTTTTGATTGGAAAAATGTGAAAAGATCATCTATGTTTTAGAAACCATACAAGTATGCCATCATAAAACTAGCATATAATACTGATGGGAAACCAAATTTTGCCATGACCTTCCACAGCCTCTGATAGTTGACAGTATCAAAGACCTGTACTACTCTTATCATTTATTATTGAGTTGTTGAGCAGTAACATCATGACTGTTTCTTAGCCCTTTCTGAATTAACACTGACTCTTGGGTAGATGTCAATCTTCCAAGCAAAGGAACAGATTGTAAGGAGGACTCTGGCAAGAATCTTGCTAGCAGTGATAGAGAAACACCCCTGTTGATAAAGGACAATCTATTTTCTTTTATAGAGATAGTCAGTGGGGGCATTCTTGAACTCTCCTGGGGGATAGCCTCCTCTTATTCTATAATGTAGATCTCATTCAACTTTTGCATGAGCAGTGCACCCCCTGTCTTGTAAATATTAGCTGGAATAGAATTAGCACCAAGTGCTTTGCTACATAAAAGAAGCCTAATGACATTAGGTAGAAGTTTGGCTAGATAGGAATTGGGTATATGGTCAACCTGAGATATATGGTTAATGGATTCAACATTGTTTGGTTATCTGTTGACAACACTATGGAAGTGTTAAACCCATCTATTCAAGATTATGTCATCATCAATATGACTCCATCACTACCAAGTAGTTGAGATGCAGCATAGATCTTTTGCACATCAATAACCTTCAGGTCATCATAAAAGCTCTTTGGATTGTTACTAGCATTGTAAAAATGAATTTTATCTGCTTTTTTACTGACCTCAGAATTCTGTATCTCTAAGTTTCATTTGCACTTTACTCTTGTTGGAATTAAACAGTGCCTTCTTAGAGATAGATGAACTATCCTACTGGTAAACCCTGTGGAATTTTTTTCATTTTTCATTTAGCAACTTCTGAATTTCCCCAACATTTTCATCAAACCAGTCTTGATGTTTGCAAGTCCCTGGCCCAGCTGAGTAAATGTGGCAGTGCTCACCAAATCTATGAAAGCAGCTGCTAACAAGCTAGTTATGCTTAGAGAAGTTCTCTGATATGCAAATATTTGCTTCTTGCCTGTGTTCTGTGACTAAGTTGATTCAGTGACTAATACTTTTTGCAATTTTGGGAAGGATGGAATGGGTGATCTGTGCAGAGTTTTCCTAATCTAGGAGGACAGTTGTTGTTTGTCCTTTCAGCTTAGAGAGGTTCAAAATGATGATATGAGGTTGTGATCAAGTTATTTGATTTTGGCCTATCAAATCAGTTTGAGCTCAGAAGACAACCATAGGATGGGTACAAATAGAGTCAATGATTGAATGAAAAACAAGTGTTGATTTGAAGACAAAATTTTGAACCTCTGTCCTGCCTCTGATGTATATCTGCTGTGTGAGTGGTATCTCCAGATGAGATGCTATTGAGATAGAGTACCTAAGGAGGGAGAGGATCTTGATAAGCAGTGGAAGCATAAGAACACCAGCTCTTGGGTCCAAAGGGTGAGAATTTTTCCATTTTCATACAGTCTCTTTTCTTACTGGGTCAGTTATTAAGAACTTTTATGCACCGAGCATTGTGTTAAATGAGGCCAGGTCGCTGACCTCAAGATGCTTTTATTCTAACGAAAGAGACATCTGCATATGTCTGTGTATGCAATATGCATAGAAAGTAGCCATAGCTAGGTCACAGGACAATCAACATGGAGGACTCCATATTTTCTCTGATCATCTCATACCTCTCCAAAATAGAAATTATTCATGAGATAAAGCTATTTCAGCTATTTCTAGGTCGAAGACACCAGGAGGCCAAATGAATTAGATTATCTCTCTAAAGAGAAAGCTAATTCCCTATTCCTGTTTTCTTTTTTTTTCCTTTTTTGTATTTTGCAAGGCAAATGGAGTTAAGTGGCTTGCCCAAGGCCACACAGCTAGGTAATTATTAAGTGTCTGAGGTCAGATTTGAACTCAGGTTCTCCTGACTTCAGGGCCGGTGCTCTATCTACTGCAACACCTAGCTGCCCCTTAATTTCTTATTCCTAACATTATCACTTTGTATTGCCTCCCACACTAGCCATGACATTCTGCTAGGGTTGCACAAATCAGCCCATTGGCTTGCAACAGAATTCATTTCTGCTCTGTCCTCCCTGTGGAAAAACACAAGGTAGAGTCTTGCTTTGATTAGGATTGCAAAGTGCCAGAATCCTAGAATGTTTTGTTTTGCTCAGCCAGAAACCTGAGAATCAACAGGGAAAAGGACAGAATGGAAGCATATATGAGCCTCCCACCAGTCTTGAAGCAAAGGAGATTGGCATCTAACTGTGACCAGTTCTGTTCCTCTAAAAGTCAGTTGGGGCAAAGAATAATAAGGCCAGTGAAACATGAGTTACCTAATGTGGGAGGAGGCTGAGACAGAAATGAGATCCATCCCCTAGGAAAATTGGCTTCAGAGGGGAAGGAGTCATAAAATGAGCAGAATAAAAGGGGTTAAACCACTGAAATTACCAAGGATCTTATGGGAAGAAAATTTAGTTTTAGATGAACACAATCAGATAAACTATCAGGGAAGATACTAATAACAGGAAGGCTATTAGACCTCCAGACCATCTAACTGATTCCAGATAATTTTAAGATAAAAGGAAAAATCCCCATATATTTGAAAGAATAGATTCATATTTAAGTATTTCCAAATGATTTAAGAAAATTGTGGAAGAAAAATCTGTGGCCTTCAAAGACGAAATAATTGGAATAATATAAAAACAAGTGATATAAAATCTAACTAAAAACTAAAAAAAGAGAGAATAATAAGTGGGAATGCAAATGCAGAAATCCAAAGGGATAATCTTGGAGGAAGAGAAGTAAATAACATCAAGAAAACAGAATGTGTAGAGGATGAATACACTTTTGAGATATAAATGTGGCAATCTATTTATAGGCAAGGAAACCTCGAAATCCAGTTCTCAAGTGTTTTTAGGCTAGGAGACTAATTCTTTTGAAGCCAGAGGCAATAGACTCTACACCAGAGGTCTAGACTACTCTCCCTATTAAGTGCTGAGATGTTTAAAAAAAATTACACAATATTTTTTTATCTCAGACATTTAAAACATCCAGAAATCTAAATTCTATTCTTAAATAGCAGTTTTTAAAATATCTGCATGCTTCTCAAATTATCTGTTGATGCATATGCTGCCAAACAGTAGTAGAGATGAAAATTCAAACATCTGTTTGGTTAAGGATTTTAATTTATTAGTAGAAATAATAATCCTATCTATGTTGCTTTTTAAGTGTTCCATTTAGTGACATCATTTACCTTTATGTCAATAACCATAAATGGGCACTCGTCATTCTCGATAAACTTTAGGAGGTTCATCATCATATCATCACAACATGTCATATCACATCACACATGCACATACTCAGAAAGACACTAAATTCGCTCTTGGTCATATCAGCGCACAATAATAGAATCTTAGCCTAGACTGGAAGGTCAACTAGTTCAAATTTCTTATTTTATAGAAGAAACTGAGGCCAAGAGAAGTAAGTACTTTGCCCAAAATAGTGCAAGTGGAGAGCCCGAGTTTGAATCTTCCCTTTTTCCCTATTACCAATTCAATTTTCTTTCCTGTACACAATGTTTCCCTTTTAATTCTTTGTACCCTTTAAAAAGGAGTCAAAAAATTATTGCTACTTATCTTTTCTGGCAGGGAATGAGAAATTATTGGCCATATTGTAGTGGGAATTATTTTTGAGAAGGGCTTTACTGAATGGATGTTGAGATCAATTTTGTCTCTAAAATTCTGTTATCTCCTTGCCAGGACTGGACAATTTCCTTCCTTTTTATGACATTGTTTCTTAAAACTCATAAAACTTTTTTATTCCTTATCTCTGTTAATTAACAGTGATTCTTTTCTTTTTCCTTCTTTCTTGTTCTCTCTCCCATCTTCTTCCCCTCTGCCAAATCTGCCCCCCCCCACTTATTTTTGTTTTTTTCTTTTTGAATGCTTCTGCTATTTCAAGGAACTCTTCATCTTTCTATGTAATTTGGAAAAGAGAGAAGTATTCCTCCAGCTTTTTTATCTTCTCTAGTAGAATGATCAACAAATTTGTCACTTGTCACTGGTAGAAATATAAATATACCATAATCTGTGAATCATTTAACTATACCCTTTCTATATCATACTTGGTAGAAATGAGATTCTAATGTTTTTATTCTTATGGTTAAGATTCATAGAAAATTGTTCTTTGCAAATCTTAGAACTATTTGCCATCCTATGTTCTTCTGCACCTTTTCACAACTTAATTCACTTGTTACCTCTTGAAATTACTTCTTGAAATGGTTGTTTGAGTTTTCTATTGGTAATGATTATTCTGAATTTGGACATCAATAATCCTTTGCTGGTTTCTTTTTTTTATGTACTTACCCTGTATTAATGAAGTTGATGTATATATGTCAGGTACCCTACAAGAATATAATTTCAAGGAGAGCATGGATCATGTCTTCTTTGGGTATTTTCACTAAACAAGAAGTTGCTTGATACATTTTGGTCAAATACTTTTAGATTCTCAGTAACAATAATGATGCTGACCAGTGAGAGGCACATTCCAGGAAAGAATGTTGTAAACATTAGTAATTAGTGTATGTCATAAAATGCTTTGCCTATACTTTTAAAAATGGAAATTTAAAATGATATTCGTTGTTTATTCATTTCAGTCTTATATGACTCTTTGTGACCCCATAGAAGGTTTTCTTTACAGAGGTACTGGAGTAGTTTGCCATTGTGTTTTCCTGTTGATTTTACAAATGAGTAAATGAAGCCTAGAGGGTTAAGTGACTTGCCCAGGGTCCTACAATTTATCAAGTGTCTAAGGTCAGATATGAACTCAGGAAGAGGAGTCTTCTTGATTCCAGGCCTGTTGCTCTATCACAACACCATCCAGCTGTCATTTGAAATTAAGGTAATTGAAATTTTATTTGATTTATAATTTTAGGAACTTCATGTTTGAAAATGTATTATACATGTTTTGACAAAATAAAGATTCCCAAAAAATATGTTTACAATTAAAATTTGTGCTTATTTTTTCAAAAAAGAAAAATATGTTATTTTTTGCTTCCTTATAGAAACTATTCAGAAGCAGTTGTTTGGGACAGCTAGGTAGTGGAGTGGATAGAGCACTGGCCCTGGAGTCAGGAGGACCTGAGTTCAAATTTGACCTCAGACACTTAATAATTACCTAGCTGTGTTACCTCTGGCAAGTCACTTAACCCCATTCCCTTGCAAAAACTAAAAAAAAACAAACAGAAGCAGTTGTTCTTAGCATATTTTTTGTTACCTTTCCATTACTGGAACAATTCTGGAATATATGTTCTGAAGTGCCACTCTACTTTTATTTGTGACTTTTGTAAAGACTAGCTTTTTCGAATTGTGTACATTCATTGTGCATGTATAGCTTATACATTATCTAATACAGTAAAACTGCTTTGTTCTCTTATAGCTTCAATTGTCATGCTTCAACTCTCTATTCTTGGGACATGCAACTTCTGGCAAATTCTGAAAAAGTAAAAACCAAAAGAGATTTAGGATGACCCTTGTTAACTGACATCAATCATAGATCTATAAGCTTACTTTTAGGACTGAATTATTTTTTTCTTAACTGGCATCCAATTTCATTGACTACTAGTGGTTCCTATGTTTTCTATTGGAGGATAGTATCAGAGGCACATGCTCCTGGACTTAGATATTTTCTTAGCCCACTAATAGGCCATGGAATCGGATAGTGACAGATAAAGGCTCTTTAACAAACCTCTTCCAGTTCCTTAATCATCTGCCATGACCAAAGAGACCACAGCACCAGTTTATCATAAAAATTGGAGGTGACAGTTAAGCATTCCTGTTCCCTAAACACATCCAATAGGTAGTTTTGAAGTATTAGGAAGAAAAGTGGAATGCTAAAGTTTGATTGCTTGTCAGGACTATTTTTCCTGAACCTTTAACTGGAAATAACATTGTAGTTGAAGTGCTGCCTGTCCTAAGATTATGAGACTGTTACCAAGTTTGAAAAAGTGAACTCCATTAAGGAAGAGTTTCAGATTACTGTAGGTGTTTCAGCGGATCTTTTTTTTTACTTTGTCTTGATTCACTTGATCATAGTTTTAACATTATAATCTCACTGTCAATTAAAGCAAAAAGTAAAGCAAAACAGTAAAGAGAAGGTGAAAAAGATGAAAAAGTTTTAACAGTTTGTTTCCTGTTGATGCATTTCAATAATAAGATTAGGAGATTTGATTATAGGTAATTTAAATGATTAATTTATCTCCATTTTAGATTTCAAGTAGAAAATAATATTCCATTTTCTTTGTGTCATATTTATATTTTTATTTTTATCTTGCCTTTTTCCTCCCCTTTTATCTCTCTCTTGTTTTCACATCTAGGACTTGGCATTCCTTTAGTTTGTTAAATGATTAAGTACAATCTTTTTTTCACTGTTACTTATTTCATTGTCATTTTGATCTGATTTTCTATTACAAGCAGCCTTATTTAAGAGGAGTAAAAATAATCAAACATAAATGAAATTGTTTTATTTTCTAGTGGGTCACAGATATGATAAAGATAAGTCAGAAGGTCCAACCCAGAAAGCTGTTCGTGAAGCCAGGGAACAAGCCAGACCTAAAATAAAACAGAAATCCCATACAAAGGTATGAAATATTTATTTTATTGTTTCACATTTAACCAAAAAAAAATCAAATTATAAATTGTTTTTTAGATTCATAGAATAATTTATTGAAGTTAAAAGTTTTTTTTAACGTAGATGAAAGGAGGGTTGGCTGGGTGGTACAGTGGATAGAGCACTGGCCATGGAGTCAGGAGTACCTGAGTTCAAATCCGGCCTCAGACACTTAATAATTACCTAGCTGTGTGACCTTGGGCAAACCGCTTAACCCCATTTGCCTTGCAAAATCCTTTAAAAAAGGGGATGAAAGGAAAAGGTTTAATTATGAAAAATTTTATTATACAATAATAAGATTGACTTTTGTTTATGGGATAAATTTCATCAGAAAGTATCAAACTCTTAACAAAGTGATACTATCATATTGTTTCATATTTTCAGTTGAATTGCTTAATATTTCAAATATTTTGGGAATAAATATCCTTTAAATAAACAAAAGAAGCAAAATCCATAAATCATGCAAAGCATCAGCTGTTAGACAAAAACTCTACTCTGTGGCCAAGTTCTTTTGGTTTCAACTAATTTGAAAGGGATATAGGACTGCCACTGGTGAAAATTGTAAAGCCTTTATAGATTGTCTTCTGTGCCTCCAGTCTGCCTACCTCTCTGTTCTTTTTTGATGGCAAACTTACTTCCCATTTCGTTTCACTGGTCCCCTACTGCTTTCAAGTTTCCTTCTTTAAAAACAGAAAGGATCTGATTTCAACCATCTTACATGCTGATTGAGTGACTAATTGCAATTCAACTGAAACTCATATAGTCATAGTGTTATAATTCAGCACTAATATTTCATCAATCAGGCATTTCCTTTTAAAATCATTTTTAAATGATTTAAAAGTTTTTTTTCTCTCCTTATTCAGATGATATTTTTTCAGGGGGTAGCAGGTAGTAGAACTCAAGGATTACCATGAAATCATATGAAGCCTATTCTTTGACTTTGAAATTAAACCTGATTGTATTTTCAGAATGATAAAGTGATGGTGATGATGGTGATGATTATTTTTTTTTGTCCTTTGTTCTTTTTTCCAATAAGGCTTGCTCTTTTGTTATAGAGATGAGATAAAACGTAATTTTATAGATCAGGTTAAAGTTCAATTATCATTTTGCTACATCATACAAAATGATAGTCAATTTAACTTTCAGAACATACTTGGAGAATCATTTTCCTAAAACTAGTCAATCCTTCCTTGACCATTCCCTTCAAAGATTTTCTTGTCCAGCTTGTGGGAGATGAAATCAAGATACTTCTTTATAGTAAATTAATTCAAGACTTCTTTAATTTTTTTAGCGGGGGAATCTTAATTTATATTTTCATTTATATATAGTAAATATATAATAAATACATAGTCTTGTCGTAAGAGTAAACATAATCTCCCCCTCCCCCCCACAAATAAAAAAACCTCTTGAGAAATAAAGTGAAAGAGGGGGGGAAAGGTGCTTCAGGCTGTGTTCAGATACCATCAGCTTTGTCTCTGGGGTGTATCATATTCTTTATCAGAAATCCATCATGCTTATTTTTCCACAAGTCCATATTTTTCCACAGTTGCTGTTGCTGATTGTAATTCCCTCCATCAATTCCTCCCCACTACTATTTATTATATCTTTTCTCTCCTTTTACTTTGTCCCTCTTCAAAAGTGTGCTGTGGGGCAGCCAAGTGGCTCAGCATGCATAGCACCAGCCCTGGAGTCAGGAGGCCCCAAGCCTACATCCCAACCCAGAAACCTAGCAACCACCCAGCCCTGTAGTCCTGAACAGGCCACCCAATCCCACCACCTTGCAAAAAGTAAAAAAAAAAAAAAAAATGTGTTATATCTGACTATCCTCTCCCATTATCTACTCTCTCCTCTATAATCTACAGTCTCCTCTTTCCTCCCATCCCCTTTCTCTCCTTTTCCCTAGATTTCTATACTGTATTAAGTATGTATGTTATTTCTTCTCTGAACTATTTCCAATGAGAATGAAGGCTCCTTCATTCCTCCTCAACTTCTCCACTTCCACACCATTGCAAAAGCTTTTTCTTGACTCTTTTACATAAAATATCTTAGCATATTCTACTTCTCCTTTCCCTTTCTTCCAGTACATTTCCTTTTCACCCATTAACTCCATTTTTACAATATGTAATACCTTCAAATTCAGCTCTCTCCTGTGCCTTGTCTGTATATGTTCCTAACTGCTCTAATACATGAGAAGGTTCATATGATTTTTATCAGTATCATTTTCCCATGCAGGAATATGCACAGTTCATAGTCATTAAATCCCTCATAATTTACCCTTTTCGTCTACCTCTCTATGTTTCGCCTGGTCCTCTATTTGGAGATAGAACTTTCTGTTCAATTCTGGCTATTTCAACAGGAATATTTGAAATTCCCCCTATTTCATTGTATGTCCATCTTTTCCCCCAGAAGAGGATGTTCAGTTTTCCTGCATAGTTGATTCTTTGATGTATTTGATGTATTCCAAAAGTTTGCCTTTTGCCTTTTGCCTTTCAGAATATTGTTTTCCCAGCCCTTCAAGCCCTTAATGTGGATGCTGCTAAGTCCTGGGTAATCCTGACAATATTTGAATTGGTTCCTTCTGACTGCTTGTAATATTTCCTCTTTGACTTGGGAGTTCTGGAATAATATTCCTCAGGGTTATTTTTTTGGATCTCTTTCTGGAGGCAATCAGTGGATTCTCTCAATTTCTATTTTGCTCTTTGATTCTAGGATATCAGGGCACTTTTCCTGTAGAAATTCTTTAAAAGTGAAGTCAAGGCTCTTTTACTGATCATGATTTTCAGATAGCCCAATAATTTTTAAATTGTCTCTCCTGGATCAATTTTCCTGGTCAGTGTTTTTTAATGAGATATTTCACATTTTCTTCTAGTTTTTTCTTCTTTTGTTATTTTATTGTTTCTTGATTCCTCACAAAGTCATTGCAAAGTTTAACTCCATTCTACATTTGAAGGAGTTGTTTTCTTCAGAGAGCTTCATCTCCTTTTCCATCTGGCCAGTTCTGCTTTTTAAGGTATTCTTCTCTTTATTAACTTTTCCATTTGGCCTAAATTGGTATTTAACATGTTGTTTCTTCTATCTCCTTGACTAAGCTGTTGAATTTGGTTTTCATATTTTTCCTGAATCTCTTGACCTATGTTCTTTTTTTTTGTAAATAGTATTTTATTTTTTCCAATGATATATAAAGATATTTTTCAACATTGATTTTTAAAAATTTAACAATTTTTGCCCCAATCTAAGTTCCCTCCTCCCACCCCCACCCAAAGAAGGTAGTCTGATAGCCTTTACCATTGTTTCCATGCTATACATTGATTAAAATTGTATGTTGAGAGAAAAATCATATCCTTAAGAAAAAAAATAAAATATAAGAGATAGAAAACTTACATAATATCTAATATAATTTTTTTAAATTAAAAGGTTATATTCTTTGGCCCTTGTTTAAATGCCACAGTTCTTACTTTGGTTACAGAGGGTATTCTCCATCGCAATAATAAAATTGTCCTTGATTATTGTACTGATGAACTGAGCAAGTTCATTAAGGTTGATCATCAACCTTATGTTGCTGGTAAGGTAAACAGTGTTGTTCTGGTTCTGCTTATCTCATTCAGCATCAGTTCATGCAAGTCTTTACAGGCTTCTCTGAATTCCCATCCCTCCTGGTTTCTAATGAAACAATAGTGCTCCATAGTATACATATACCACACTTTGTTCAGCTGTTCCCCAATCAATGGCCATTCACTTAATTTCCAATTCTTTGCCACCACAAACAGAGCTCTGCTATGAATATTTCAGTGTATAGACCCAGTAGTGCTATTGCTGGATCAAGGGCTATGAATATTTTTATTGCCCTTTGTGCATAATTCCAGACTGCTCTCCAGAAATTTGGAGTTCACAGCTCCACCAACAATGTATTAGTGTCCCAGATTTCCAACATTGATCATTGTCCTTTCTGGTTATATTGGCCAAACTCAGAATGAGATGTGAGGTTGGTACCTCAGAGATGCTTTAATTTACATTTCTCTAATCAGTAGTGATTTAGAGCAATTTTTCATCTGACTCTGGATAGATTTGATATCCTCCTCTATAAACTGCTTCTGCATATCCCTAGACCATTTGTCAATGGGGGAATGGCTTGGTTTATATTTTTTATAAATTTGACTCAGTTCTCTAAATATTTTAGAAATGAGTCCTTTGTCAGAAACGCTAGTTGTAAAAATTGTTTCCCAATTTACTACATTTCTTTTGATTTAGGTTTCAGGGGTTTTGTCTGTTCAAAAGCTTTTTAATTTAATGTAATCAAAATTATCTACTTTGTTGTTAATGATATTCCCCATCTCTTCCTTGCTTATAAACTGCTTCCCTTTCCATAGATCTGAGAGGGAAACTATTCCTTGATCTCTTAGTTTGCTTATAATATTGCCTTTTATGTCTAAATCCTGTACCCATTTTGATCTTATCTTGGTCCCTAGGGTGTGAGGTGTTGGTCTAATGCAAATTTCTACCATACCAACTTCAAATTTCCCCCAACAGTTTTTCTAGAAGAGAGAGTTTTTATCCCAGAAACTGGACTCTTTGGTATTATCAAAAAATTATCATTTCCTTCTGTCTGTTTTGTACCTAATATATTATCCACTGATCCATCATTCTATTTCTTAGCCGATATCAGATAGTTTTTGATCACTATTTCTTTGTATTATAATTGTAGATCTGGAAAGGCTAAGCCACTTTCTTTTGTACTTTTTTTTTTCATTAAATCCATGGACATTCTTGACTTTTTGTTTCTCCATATGATTTTATTTACAATTTTTTCTAGCTTATTAAAGTAATTTTTTAGAAGTTTGATTGGTAAGGCACTAAATAAGTAGTTTAATTTATGTAGAATTGTCATTTTTATTATATTAGCTCGGCCTGTCCATCTGCAGTTGATATTTGCCCAGTTATTTAAATCTGATTTTGTTTGTGTGAAAAATGTTTTATAATTGTTTTCATACAGTTTCTGAGTCTGCTATGTCAGGTAGATTCCCAAATATTTTATATTGTCTGAAGTTACTTTAAATGGGGTTTTTCTTTCTAGCGTTTTCTGCTGTGTCTTGCTAATAAGATCCAGAAATTCTGAGGATTTGAGGCTTCATTTTATATCCTGCAACTTTGCTAAAGTTGCTAATTGTTTCTAGAAGTTTTAAAGACTTTTAGGACTCTCTAGATATACCATCATGTCATCTGCAAAGAGTGAGAGTTTTGTCACTTCCTTCTCTAATTCTGTCAATTTCTTTTTCTTCTCTTATTGCTGAAGCTAACATTTTTAATACAATATTGAATAGTAGTGGTGATAATTGGCATCCTTGTTTCACCCCCGATCTTATTGGGAATGCCTCTAGTTTATACCCATTGCATATAATGCTTGTTGATGGTTTCAGATAGATACTGCTAATCATTCTAAGGAACAATCCATTTATTCGTACATTCTCTAGTGTTTTTAGTAGGAATGGGTGCGGTACTTTGTCAAAGTCTTTTTCAACATCTATTCAGATAATGATATGATTTCTATTAGGTTTGTTATTGATATAATTAATTATCCTACCAGTTTTCCTAATATCAAGCCAACCCTTCATTCCTGGGATGCATCCTACTTGGTCATAATATATTATCCTAGTGATAAATTGCTATAATCACTTTGCTAAGATTTTATTTAGGATTTTTGCATACATATTCATTAGGGAGATAGGTCTATAATTTTCTTTCTCTGTTTTGATTCTTCTTGGTTTAAGTATCAACACCATATTTGTGTCATAGAACAAGAGTTAGGCAGAGTTCTGTCTTTACCTGTTTCCCAAAGAGTTTATTTATATAGAATTGGAACCAATTGCTCCTTAAATGTTTGATAGAATTCACTTGTGAATCCATCTGGCTCAGATTATTTTTTCTTAGGGAGTTCAACGATGATTTGTAGAATTTCTTTTTCTGGGATAGGGTTATTTAGGTATTTGATTTCCTCTTCATTCAACCTGGGCAACTTATTTTTTGTAAATATTAATCCACTTCATTTAGATTATGAAAGTTATTGGCATAGAGTTGGGCAAAATAATTCTAAATTATTACCTTAATTTCCTCCTCATTGCTGGTGAGTTCACCTTTTTCATTTATGATATTAGCAGTTTGGTTTTCTTCTTTCTTTTTTAAGTCAAATTAACCAGAGGTATTTCAATTTTATTGTCTTTTCAAAAAACCAACTCTTGACTAGTTCATGGTTTTCTTGCTTTTGATTTTTTTTTAATTTTGCCTTCAATTTTTAGAATTTCTATTTTGGTATTTGAGGGGGTTTTAATTTGTTCTTTCTCTATTTTTTTTTAGTTTCATGTTTAGTTCATTGGTTTTCTCTTTCTCTACTTTATTCATGTAAGCATTTAAAGATATACTTTATCCCCTGACAACTGCCTTGGCTGTATCCCATAAATATTGGTATGTTGTCTCATTATTGTCATTATCTAGGATGAAATCATTAATTCTTTCTATAATTTGATGCTTGATTCACTCATTCTTTAAAATGAGGTTATTTAGTTTCCAATTAGTTTTAGGTCTATCTTTCCATGGCCCACTATTGCATTGTGATTTTTTTTTTTGTATTTTGATCTGAGAGGGAAGAATTCACTATTTCTGCCTTTATGCCCTAGTACATGGTCAGTTTTTGTGTGTCATGTACTGCCAAAAAAACTATAATCCTTTCTATCCTTATACAGTTTTCTCCAAAGGTCTATAATGTCTAGGCTTTCTAACAATTTATTTACCTCTTTATGTTCCTTCTTTTTATTTTATGGTTAGATTTATCTAAATCTGAGAGAAGGAGGTTGAGGTCTCCCACCAGTAGAGTTTTGCTGTTTATGTCTTCCTGTAACTCGTTCAACTTCTCCTCTAAGAATTTGGATGCTATACCACTTGGGTGCATACATATTTAGTATTTAAATTACTTTATTGTCTATGGTACCTTTTAGGAGGATATAGTTTCCTTCCTTATCTCTTTTAATGAGATCTGTTTTTGCAACTGCTTTGTCTGAGATAAGGATTGCTACCCCTGCTTTTTTCACTTCAACTGAAGCAAAATATATTTTGTTCCAAGTTTTTACCTTTACTCTAAATGTACCTCTCTGCTTCAAATGAGTTTTATGTAAGCAGCATATTGTAGGATTCTGGTTTTTAATCCAGTCTGCTATTCACTTACAGTTTATAGGAGAGTTCTACCCATTCACATTCAAAATTATAACTACTAACGTTTTTATTACCCTCCATGCTATCTTCCCTCTGTTTGTATTTTCCCATTTTTTTTCACTTTATCCACATTCCCTGCTATTTTGCTTCTGAATACCACCTCCTTCAATGTGTTTACCCCTTATATCCAATGCCCTCCCCTATTGTTCCTCTTTCACTTTGTCCCTTCTTCTTTTCATTCCTTCTGTTAGTTCCTCTTTTTCTCCCCTTTTCCTCCTTTCCCCTTTAAATACTTGAAATTTTTCTATGTTCCCCCTCTCCACTGGCCTTTCTTCATTTTCCTAAGATCTTGTGTTGGGGGAGGGGCTGGTTCACAGAGGTTTGGTATGGAGATCCCTAGAGGCTTTACTCACTTCTGGAGACTTTTCTCACTGAGTGGCTAGTAGGAGGTGTTGAAGGCTTTTCTCACTGGATATAATATCTGTTCCTGGCGAATAGGGAGGTGTTAGAGGCTGGAACCTATCCTCCAGCTTTCCTGTAAATCCCAGACTATCACTTCCATGACCATGCCTCCACTCTTTGGTTGTTTCTCAGAGTGAATTATTTCCCACAGCCAATTGAATCCCACAGTGAAGTGGTTCCCATAGTGAAAGCCCCTGTTTCTGATCTGACCCCACTCCCACTGATTGTCTACTCTCTGCACTCACCACACTCCCAATCCCAGAAGATAGACCTTGAGGTTTGTGTTGTTTTCTTCTGGCTTCTCTTTCTGCATTTTGTCATCATAATTTCCATTAAGAGGTTTCTTTCATATTGTTTATGAGGGAAGATCAGTAGATCTTATCACAGGATCTGGCTTCTCTCTGCCATCTTGGCTTGAAGTCCTCTTTTGCTACTTGAGAGGTTAATATTAATTTCTTAACTGAGTGTATGTATGTTAACTTTGAGTCAAATCTGATGAGAGTAAGATTCAGGTAGCTATCACATCCTCCCTTCTTCCCCTATATTGCAATAGGTCCTTTGTCCCTTTTCATGCAAATGTGATTTACCCCATTCAGTCTCCTCCATCCTCCCATTTCTTTACTGTCCCCCCTCCCCTTTTGAAGGAGATATTGTTTTTAAATCAGTCTATCAGAGTCACAGATAAGTCATAATGGTCCATTACTTCTAAATAAGTATATTCTCTCTAATAGAGATAGTTCTTGAGATTTATGAAAGTATTTCTCCCAGGTTTGGTTATAGCCAGTTTCATCTTATTGGATAGTAGTTTTTTCTTTACTCTTTTTTAACCTTTTCTTTTGTCTTTTGAGGCTCCTGTTTGATGTCCAAATTTTCTATTTAACTCTGGAAAAGTTGTAAGTATCCTATTTCATTAAATGGCCATTATTTCCCCTGGAAAAGAAGACTCAGTTTTTCCAGATAGCGAATTCTTGACTGAATTCCAAGTTCTCTTGCTCTTCAGAATATTGCATTCCAGGCCCTTCGATCGCTTAAAGTTGATGCACCATGCCCTGTGTAATCCCTATTGCAGTTCCTTAGTATCTAAATTGTTTCTTTCTGGCTGCTTGCAGGACTTTCTCTTTTATTTGATAGTTCTGGAATTTGGCCACAATATTCCTGGGTGTTTTCATTTTTGGGATCCCAGTCCAGAGGGGATTGATGCATTTTTTTCAGTGTCTACTTTGTCCTCTGGTTCCATGATATCAAGGCAGTTTTCCATCACCAAATCCTGTAGTATTGAGTCCAGGCTTTTTTTATCCTCAATGTTTTCAGGAAGCCCAATGATTCTTAAGTTGTCTCCCCTTGATCTATTCTTGAGGTCATTGGTTTTGCTAATGAGGTATTTTACATTTTCTTCTATTTATTCAATTTTTTAAGAGATTCTTGTTGTCTCATGAAGTCATTAGTTTCTGCAGCTTCCATTCTTTTTTTAGAGAAGAATTTCTTCATCTACCTTTGGAACTTCTTTTTTAATTTAGGCTTTTTTCTTGAGGACCATGATAACATCAGGGAGGTGATGCCATGATAAGCATGTGAATTGGATTTGAATGGGGCAGGGTGGGGTAATATGTTTAATCATCAGTCTCACTTTGCTACCCCAGAACTATCTGAATTTAGTGCCCAGGTATGAATCTGGAAGACTTGAGCTTATCTTGGATGTGAGGCAAGCAGGATTAAGTGACTTGTCTAAAATCATATACTTAATAAGCTTGGTCCATATTACTTTTCTTTGTTACTTTGACTGCTAGTCAAATTAGCCTGCTAACAGCTCTTCACTATATTCAGCATTTCACTTTTTGTCTCTGGGAGATTTTCAATTTTCCATGTTTGAATTACACTTTCCCTCTCTCCCTAATCTGGAAGTTTCTTTTAGCCAACTCAGACTGGTGTGAGAGAGCTCATTATTAAATATTCACTGTGATTTTTTTTAAAAAAATCAGCAAATACTTTTATAAAACAAATCTTGGTTTGTTGTTTCACTGAAAAATTGGGGCTATTCACTGAGAACTGTTCCTTCTTTCTGCCTCCTCACTTCATACCATTTGAAAAATGGATATATTCATTTTACCACTAGCACCTACTTCATAGGTTTCTTGTGAAAATAAAATCATGTAACATATCTTAATCTTAAAATGCTATGTAAAAGCTATTCTTGATGCTGCTGCTATTTTTATCCAGAAATCTTCACATACTTCTTCCTCCTTTATTTCTGGTCTCAAGATGAAGAAGTGACCTCTTTCTTTGCCAAAACCAACACTCCGATGTCTTGCCTTAATCCCATATTTTCATATTTTTTATCAGATAATTATCAGATTGTCCCTAATATCTTTCCCACTTTTATCTATTCTCAAACTTTTCAGTTTAATGACTCCTTTAACTGATGCCTACAAGCATATTTATATTTCCCATATTCTTTAAAACAAACAAAATCAATAAAGCAACAAACAGGAAATCACTCTCTCAATACTCTCATTTCCCACTAGCTATTGTTTTCTATCTTTCCAATCCTTTCCCTTTAAGTTCCTTGAGACAGTTATCTACAATAGGCACCTCTGCTTTTTCTTGCTTTCTTAGGATCTTACTTTGCTTAGAATTTAACTCCTCCAACATCATCATTCAAATTAGACAACCTTGTTCTGTTGTTACTCTTGTTGAATCATTCAGTCCTGCCAGATTTTTCCTGACCCTGTGGACCATAGCACTCAGGCTCTTTTGTCTTCCACTGTCTCTCAAAGTCTGTCCAGGCAAGACTATAGAACATAGTAGAAGAATCTGGAATATGATCTCCATTATTTCCCAGGTTCATGTTCACTGCTTCCATGACACTATCTATCCATCTCATCTTCTGTCATCCCCTTTATCTTTTGCCTTCAATCTTTCTTAACATTAGGTCTTTTCGCATGAGTTCTGTATTCTTATGTGACCAAAGTATTTAATTCAGTATTTGAATTTCCAGTGAATAATATGAATTAATTTTGTGACTGCAGTTGCCAAACATCTTTCATCTTTGATCCCAAATGATCTTTGAGCCCAAGAATGTAAAATGTAACACTGCTTCCATTTTTCCCCTCTCTCTTTGACAGGATGTGATCAGAACAGTTGCAAGGCCTTAGGTTTTTTGTTTGTTTTTTTTGTTGTTATTGTTAAGCTTCAAGTCAGATTTTAAACTTTCTTCCTTTACCCTCATCAAGAATCTTAATTCTTCATTATCATAGTCAGAGTGGTGTCATCTGTATAGCTGAGACTATTTATTTTTCTCCCAGCAACCCTAATTTCAATTTTTGGTTCATTTAGCCTGGTATTTCATGTGATATATTCCACACAAAAGTGAAATAATATACAGTCTTCCAGGCTTAAACAAACCAATTGTAAAATGATTATTTCTAACTGTTGCTTCTTGACCCACACACAAGGACTTCAGCAGACAAGTAAGATGTTCTGGTACTCCCATTTTTTTTAGAATTTGGCTACATTTTTGTTAGATGCACCCAATCGAAAGCTTTAGTGCAGTCAATGAGGCAGAAGTAGATTTTTTTTTGGAACACCTTTGTTTTCTTCATAATCCAGTGAATATTGGCAATTTGGTCTCTAGTTCTAATGTCTCTTTGAAAATTAGCCTACTCTTCTGGTCATTTTTAGTTCACATATTGCTGAAGCCTATATTTGCACAATCTTAATTTTAACCTTGCTGGCATGTGAAATGAATGTAGTAATTTGAATTGGTCTTCTTTGGGATTGTGATTTAAACTTATCTTTTCTAATTCAGTGGCCATGGTGAGTTTTCCAAATATGCCAGCATAGCAAATGACACTTCCACAGTATCGTCTTTTAGGGTTTGAAATTGCTAACCTGGAATGCTATCTCCTCCACTGGCCTTAGTGCTGACTATGCTTTCCAAGGCCCTCTTGACATCATTCTCTGGTATGTCTAGTGATGATGATGTTAAGATCTTTTCTCTTCAAAGTTAACTGTGGTCTGTGGGGCAGCTAGGTGGCACATTGTATAGAGCACCAACCCTGGAGTCAGGAGGACCTGAGTTCAAATGTGGCCTCAAGAACTTAATAATTGCCTAGCTGTATGACCTTGGGCAAATCACTTAACCCCATTGCCTTGCAAAAAGCAAAAAATAAACAAAGCAGAGGTCTGTTAATTGCCAAATGAAGTAAATACTTATCCTTCTTGATCTGTCTGTAGCATTTGATATCCTTTCCCCCTAGTTATTCTGACATCTCTAGGCTTGCATGACACTTCTCTGTCCTGGTTTTCTCTTTTTTAGTCAGCCAGTTCTTTCTGAGTCTCCTGTGCCAACTTGTCATCCAGTTCATTCTTGATTTGGAGTCTCTTTTCTGACTTTGCCAACTACCTTAGTGATATCATCTGCTACCATGGACTCAATTATGTTATCTATGCAGATGATTCTAAAATATGTGTGTGTATATGTGTAAATCTGTACATATTATATCTATATATATATATATATGTATATATCTGTATTTATATTTCCATATCTATAGATCTATATTTGTAACCATTTCAATCTCCAGCCCTATTCTTTCTCTTGTGCTCTAGTTCCATGTCATTCACTAATTTTTGGATATCTTGAACTGTATATCCTGCAGGCATATCAACTTCACATATCCAAACAATAGCACATTTTCTTTACCCCACAGATTTTTCTGTTACTATTTAGAGTGCTGCTAGCTTCTCAGGCAACCAGTCCATGTTAAATTCCTTATGCTTGTCTACCCCACATATCTAATTTGTTGCCAGATCATATTCCCATTTTCACAGCAACTCTTCTCAATATCCTCTTCTTTCCCCCTTATATAACCAGTCCTCTATTATCAGGTGTAATCACCTCTTGGCTGAACTATTTTAATAGTAACTGGTCACCCTGCCTCTAGTCTTTACCTCTCTGGTCCATCCTCTACTCAGCTGCCAAGGGGATATTTCTAAAATACATGCTGGACCACTTCACTTCCTCTTCCTTGGTGACCTCTTGTGGCTCTCTCCTGTCTCCAGGACCCAATATAGATTCCTCTATTTGTCATTTCAAATCCTTCCCACCTGGCCCTTTCTTCCAGGCCCCTTCATGGCTCTGTGACCAGCTCCACTGGTCTCAGATACAACACTCTCCACTCCTCACCCCTCTTGGTATCTTTGCCCTAGATGGCTGCCAAGCCTGAGATGGTCTCCTCCTCTCTTTCCCCTTTCAGATAATCTCCCACTTACTCTGAGCTGGCTTTTCTATACCTGGTTATTGTTATACTCGTTTCCCTCATTACAATATTACAACATGAGCTGCTTTTTTTACCTTTCTTTGTAAGAGTTTTCATAAGGGACTTCTCATTGGAAGTCAGCTTCCTTCTTCCTACTTAGCTCTGCCCTCTCATCTCTATGGTCCTCAGCCCAAACCCAACATGAATTCCTTCCATAGTGTTTTACCCTCCCCTTTATTAATAGCAGAGTTGTGCCAGCACTCATCTGCCTTTGGCAACTTTCAGTACACACAGACATTGATCTCTGCAATGATATCACAGATTCAATAGCAGTAAAGCATCTCATAATCAAGGGGTGGAGTGGAACTGATGATACTTTGAAAAATTTGTGATTTAATTAGTGGGAACATTTAATCCTTATCTTCCTTTAAGGGTTATCTCAGATATCTTTTCCTATTGGAGGTTTTTCCTTCAAGTTGTTACTGAAATTATTTTGCCCATATTGTATTTATTATTGTGTACACACTGTGCTTGCCCCCCACTCCCACCACCCCTCCCCCAAGTAGAATTGTAAGCTACTTGAGGGATGGGTTCTTGTGCTCTACCTCTGTAATCCCCAGAGTATAACCTGGTACCCCAAACAAAGAGGGGCTTAATCAGTGGGTCTGTGGCGTTAAGAAGTCAGGACTGCTCCTACACTATAAGAAAGTATACCCTGAAGTAATGAACAGAAGATAAAAGTAAGGAAAGAAAAGTCAATGAAATTTATAAGTAGGTTATAGAATCTTTTGGGAAGAGATTAAAAAAATAGTAACTGCTATAGCAAGTTTAAATTCAATTTAGGTAGTTATGAAGCTAAATAGATGGATAGATAGAAAGGAAAAAAGGACATCTATTACACAGTATTATTGCATGTCAAACAAGTGAGAACACCTCCCCCCTTGCCCCCTGCTTTCCAGGAGCTTAAAGACAACACATAAGAGGGAACCAGAAGGAAAAAAAAAGGAGGATTGTTCCCTTCAGTATTACATGTTGATGACCAGCCTGGATCTGGGCAAGATATGGCAAAACCTCCCCTAGCTTGTCCTGCTGCTCTAGGTTCTCCTTGGGCTGGAGGGAGGGAGAGGAATGCTAATAATGGAGAGAGTGGGTAGCATAGCATAGAAATTGTTAGGAAAGATAATTATTAGTCCTAAAGTTATATAACAGCTGAAATTTAATTTAAAACAAATAGATTATTTGTACAATTTATAGTAACAATGATGTGAGCTGGAAAAAAATAATTCTACAAGAAAAATAGACTTTCTGAAGTCCAGAAATTTGTATCCCCTTACCATTGTATCACAACACATACAACATTCAAACAAGCCTTTACTAGGATATATATTTGAACTGATGCCAAAGGACATATGAGATAGTTCAAAAGCCCTCTTAATCACAGTTTAAAGGATATAATTATAAATTATCCTTTTTTTAGTAATAAATGTTGCTTTTTATTATCATTAATTTTTCAAGTTTGAGTTGATATATATATATATACATATATATGTATATATATATATATACACATATATATCTGAGTTGAGGGTTATCATCCTCATTATTATCATTCTTCCCGGTTTCATGTTGTCAATTTTGTGGGTATTCTGTTTCTGGTAATAATTTGTAATAAGGTTTCATTTCACTAGTAAAGTCTTAAGCTCTTGAAACAAAGCACCATGTATATTGGAAACATGTTAGATTTGGAGACAAAGGTCCTAGATTCAAATTTATTTGGACATTTCCTAGTGTTTCACACAGAGCCTGATGATATTTCTTCTTTGTAAAATGAGTATATTGGACTATATTACTACCAATGTCAGGCCAACTCTAAGTCGATGATCCTTTTTTGATCTCTCCTTTGACTCAAAGTAGAACTCTGAAACAAAGCTTTTTGTGAGCTTTGGCCATATGTTTGCCCTTACATTCAAAAATGTGTTAATAACTTTGTTTTCCAGTGAATAGAAAGCATTGTGATCTGCCTCACATTCTCTTTTGAGCTTATCTTTGGATATTTAAATGACCCGTTGACTGACTCTTGTGCAGCTTACTTTGAATAGGAGAAAAGCCTATTCTCATTTTGTACATCTGAGTGTATATCTTGTACGTATAGATTGTTGTAGTTTGTCCATTGTTCTTAAAGGACATCAATGCCATCATGGAGGTGATGTCTTGACTTCCCAGTGAATTGGATTTAAGTTGTGGCAGGACTGTGCAAAGTCACCAACTTCATCTCTCTCCTCTGGAAGCATCTGGGTTCAGTGGCAAGTATCACATAGGAATATAGAAAGGCTGTAACAAGAACCAAAGCATAAAATGCCCTCCTGAACTGGGAGTCTCTGAGGAGGGAGAGCTCAGACTTTAACGTAGAGATGGGAAACAGTTTTTCTATTTACTGCTTCTCTCCTAGATGTGGCATGGCCAATGGATGAATTGCTTGCCTTGCCTGTAGGAAAGCTGCTCCAGCTTATGGGGTCATTGGTTGCTCCTCAGGGCTGTCTCCTTCTCAAGCTTAACCAGCTGGGTCCCTAATGTCTCTTCTGACCCTTTGAGATATACCAGACCCTAAATCAAGGAAAGAAGACACAAATAGAAAGTGACCTCCTCTTAGGCAGGCTGGCCTAGGAAGCCTTGTGCTCATGGACCTGCTTGATAACTGGGAGGCAAGGGAGAAAAGACACAATCCCCCCCACCACCACCACCACCACTGATCCAAACACCTTGTGGACACAGCAGGACAGAAGTTTGTTTTGGCTGGTTAGTGCCTTTTGTATGCATACCTAGTTCTTCCTTGACTATTTCTTCATCCCTCAGTAGACAGATAAGACAGTCTCAGAATATCTGTGCATGCTCTCAGCCAGGAAAAAGGGCCTTTCCGCTTCATATAATCTCATATTTCTACAATTAGGTTTACAAAGTCCTTGTGATAGATTCGGAGTCAAATGACCTGAATTTAAGATCTTACTCTGGGGGCAGCTAGGTGATGCAGTGGATAGAACACTGGCCCAGGAGTACCTGAGTTCAAATCCAGCCTCAGATACTTAATAATTACCTAGCTGTGTGGCCTTGGGCAAGCCACTTAACCCCATTGCCTTGCAAAAACCTAAAAAGAAGACCTGACTCTGCTCTTACTAACTGTATGACTTTGAACAAGTCTTATAAGTCTTGTGAACATCAGTTTTCTCATCTGAAAAATAGACCCAATCATATTCTGCCTGCTTCTCAGGATTAAATATTGATAGGAATAAATGCAATTGTACATAAATATATATGTATATATATATATATATATATATGTTTGTATAAAATAAGTAATTGATGAACTGTATGACACTATGTAAATGTGTAAATGTAGAAAATATTATGTTTTAGATGGCAAAATTTTTATAGCTTTGCTATATAACATAGTCTATGGTGACAATTCTTTTTTAATGAACAATATTTCCCAGTGATGAGAAATGAAGTGCATTGTGAAGCAGATATACAACTTTGAAGATGAATCTGAGATATGTTATTACCATATCATCCTCTTTTGCATGCATTTTGGGTTCTGACTCTTAAGCAGTAGCAATAAAGGCCCTTCTGATCACTGTCCATATGAAGACGCAGCTTCATTTGTCAAATGGGAATAATAACAGTTGTAATACATTATTCACATGTTTGAGGTTCAAATAATAATTTACATTGAAATACTTTACTATAGTTAATGTTAAAGCACTATGTAAATATTGATATTTTATTATTGCTTGAATTCCTGACTTCCCCAGGACTATATACATCACTTCAGTTAAGAAGACAAAACTTTGAATTGCCCTAGCTGGGGTACTACAGGTTTCTTGTATGGGCTACGTCCTTAAACTTTCATACACTTTACTCTTAATTCAATCACTTTAATAGGTAAAAAGGAGGAAAGAGTACCCTTTAGACATTAAAGACAATTTGAAAGAAGATGGGAGGTAAAACATTGAGCCAGAGAAACAACCCACTTGTACATTGTGTTTGGAATGTAGAGTAGTAATAGGAAATGTCCAGTTAAAAGAGTTTTATTTTATTATGTGTGAAATATGCCTATATGACATGGTCAGATCAACACCTAAGGAAGATTATTTAACAGCTGTTTGGAGAATGACTTGTGGAAGAGAAAGAATAGATGGGAACTGCTTTCAAAATGTAAGTTCTGAAACAGCTTACTTTTTACTAGTCATTAGAAGTATAGCTACATAGCTTTATCCTTGTTTTAGATGTCATTGGATAAATCCTTACTTTTGATTAATTGTAAGGGAATATAAAATTTCATACACAGCTAGGTGGTTCAGATGTGTCCTCACTCACTAGCTGTGTATCCTGAAATAGATCCTTTAACTTTGTTTGCCTCCAGTTTCTTCATCTATAAAATGAGATGGAGAAGGAAATGGCAAACCACTTCAGTATCTTTGCCATGAAAATCCTAAATGGGGTCACAAAAGAGTTGAACACAATTAAAACTACTGAACAAAACACATAACAGCTCCCACTTTCAGTCCAGATACTTTTGTAATAGTACTTTATAAAAAGAGAACACTTTTAAAGACTTTAATTAGGTTGGAGAGATGACCTTTCTTTCAAAAATAGAGTAGAATATTCATGACTTTCTCGTCTTTTAAAATATCTATCCCAAGATAAATGTAGGATATCTTGCTACACTGGCATGGCTTGTTTTGAAATACAGAGGTTATAATTTAACTTTTAAACTTCAGGAGTTGCTTGAATTAAGCAATAGAGAAACCAAAAGGGAAAATTGTTTTTTTTCTTTTTTTGATTCATTTATTCTTTTTTTTTTTTTTTTTTTTTGGTTTTTGTAAGGCAAATGGGGTTAAGTGGCCGGCCCAAGGCCACACAGCTAGGTAATTATTAAATGTCTGAAAACAGACTTGAACCCAGGTACTCCTGATTCCAGGGCTGGTGCTTTATCCACTGTGCCACCTAGCCGCCCCTAATTCATTTATTCTTTTTTTTATTTTTTTATTCTCATCTTGTACAAATGTTTTTTTACATTAATAAAATATTCTTGTTTAAGAGTAAATGAAATACTCCCTTCCCCCATGAATATAGACTTGCTTGAGTGATAAAGTAAAGGGGAGAGAAAAAAATTTTTTAAAAAATAGTAATAATTGTAGGTATGGCTAGGTGGTGCAATGGATGAAGCACCAGCCCTGGAGCCATGAGCACCCGAGCCCACATCCAGCCCCTTAGACCCAACCATCACCCAGCCGTGTGACATGGAAGCCACGTGATCCCCACTGCCCTGCAAAAACCAAAAAGAAACAAAAAAAAAGACCCAAAATAAAATAAAATAGTAATAATAGTAGGGGTGGCTGGGTGGTGGACAGAGCATTGGCCCTTGAGCCAGGAGTACCCGGGTCCAAATCCAGCCTCAGACACCAAAAGATCACCCTGCTATGTGACCCCAGGCAGGCCACCCAGCCCCATTTGCCCTGCACCCTCCCCCAAATAATAATAATGATAAAAAATGTGCTTCAGTCTTTGTTCCAACACCAACAACTCTGTCATGGGTGGATCACATTCTTTATGGTAAGTCCATTGCAAAAGGTACTTCCATATTTTTCCACCATTGACATTGCTGATCACAACTCCCTCCTTTCTCATTTCTCCACTACCATGTACTATATTTTCTCTCTCCTTTCACTCTGACCCTGCTGTAGGGTCACTGAGTGGTGCAGCAGAGAGATCCCTGGTCCTGGAGCCAAGAAGCCCTGAGCCCCCATACCACCCCTTAGGCCCAGAATCCACCTGGCCCTATGGTCCTTGAAAGGCCTTCCAATCCCAGCCCCTTGCAAGAAGTAAAAAAGAAAATGTGTTATATCTGACCACTCTCCCCCCATGGTCCATCCTCTCCTACTTTATTCACATCCCCACCCCTTCCCCCTGCTCTCCCCTCCTTACTCCAGATGCCTATACCCCATTGAGTATATATATGCTGTTTCCTCTCCTAGCCACCTCTGATGAGAGCAAAGGTTCCCTCATTCCCCCCTTGCCTACCCCCTTCCATATCATTGCAATAGCTCATTGTAATAAAAAAAATCTTATTATATTAAATATCTTGGCCTATTCCCCCTCTCCTTTTTCTTTCTCCCATTACATTTCCCTTTTTTCTATTGACTCCATTTTTACACCATATTTTATCTTCAAATTCAGCTTTCTCCTGTGTTTCAACAATAAAAGCTCCCTCTACCTGCTCTATTAACTGAGAAGGTTCATATGAGTATTATCAATGTCATTTTTCTATTCAAGAATACATGCAGTTCATCATCATTAAGTCCCTCATAATTTCCCCCTCTCCTCCAATCTCCATGCTTCACCTGAGTCCTGTATCTGAAGATCAAACCTTCTGTTCAGCTCTGGCCATTCCAAAAGGAACATCTGAAATTCCCCTGGTTCATTGAAAGTCCATCTTTTTCCCTGGAAGAGGACGTTCAGCCTTGCTGGGTAGTTCATTCTTGGCTACATTCTAAGTTTTTTTTGCCTTCTGGTATATTGTATTCCAAGCCCTACGAGCTTCCAATGTAGTTGCTGCTAAGTCCTGTGTGATCCTGACTGCAGCTCCACGATATTTGAACTGTGTCTTTCTGGCTGCTTGTAATATTTTCTCTTTGACTTGGGAGTTCTGGAACATGGCTATAATATTCCTAGGGATTGGTTTTTTGGGATCTCTTTCTCGGGGGGATCGGTGGATTCTCTCCATTTCTACTTTGCCCTCTGCTTCTAGAATATCAGGGCAATTTTCCTGTAATTCTTTGAAAATGATGTCAAGGCTCTTTTCCTGATCATGACTTGCAGGTATTCCAATAATTTTTCAATTATCTTTCCTAAGTCTGTTTTCCATATCAGTTGTTTTTTCAATGAGATATTTCACATTTTTCACAATTTTTTTTGGTTTTGAAGTATTGATTCCTGATTTCTGGTGAATTCATCGATCTCCCTGAATTCTATTCTTTGTCTGAAGGATTTGTTCTCCTCAGAGAGTTTTCTTATCTCTTTTTTTCTATCTAGCCAATTTTGCTTTTTAAAGCATTCTTCTCCTCAATAACTTTTTGAACTGTTTTATCCATTTGACCTAAGCTGGTTTTTAGCATGCTATTTTCTTCAGCATTTTTTTTGGATTTCCCTGACTAAGCTGCTGACTTCATTTTCATGTTTTTCCTGCATCTCCTTTCTTTTCCCAGTTTTTCTTCCAACTCCCTCATTTGATTTTCAAAGTCTTTTTTGAGCTCTGTCATAGCCTGAGCCTAATTTCTGTTTTTCTTGGAGTCTTTAGATGCAGGAGCTTGTGTTTGCTGATCTTCAGATTGAGTGTTTTGATCCTTTTTGGGCTCATATGCAAAATATTTCTCAATGGTGTTCCTCTTATTTCTCTGCTTGCTCATTTTCCCAGCCTAAGCCTGTTTTGGGGGTGCTTCCTGAGCTTTTGGGACACTCCCACATGGGTCTCAGTGTGTGAGGCTCTGTCCTCCCTCCTGGTCTGTGAATGACCATATGTGCCGCCCTCTGCCACAGGGCTGAGGTGGGGGGTGCCTGCTGTTCTATTGGGAGGCTCTAGACTGCGATCAGGATCTGAATGTGGTCAGAGCCCCAGAGTCCTGTTCCAGGGGCAGAGGACAGAGCTCTGCAGTCTCTCTCTCTCTTCACTCCCTCCCTCAGGTCAATGGGCTCATGCCCTGGGGGCTCCTGCTTACAGGCTCCTCCTCCTTCTGTTTCCGGATCTGGGCTGATGAAAGACCAAGCTGCTCACTGTGTGCCCTGAGGGCAGGGCTCCACGTGCTCGCTCTGGCAGAGGTCCCCCGCTGTTCCCCACTTTGTGCTCGGTGCTCCCCGGGGTGCAGCTCAGGACACTTCCCCGCTGCTGGGAGATGAGATTCCCAGCGCCTTGGGGCTGCCTCCGGGAGGCTGAAGTTCTTTGGTTCTTGTGGGCCACCCCTCCGGCTGGCTGCCCCTCTGATCCCGGGGAGCAGAGCCTTTCTGCTCTTTTCCAGGTTACCTTGAGTAGGAGGACTGCCTCTCTGGGTCCCTCTGTGGGTTCTGTCTGTTGAAAGTTTAGGGTCCTTAGTTTAGAAGTTTTATCAGAGAGCGCCTAAGACTCAATCCTTTCTTGTCGCCATCTTCAGAAAATTGTTAACTGAATTCATTTACTTGTTACCTGCTTAAAAAAATTGGAAAGGATATCATAACAATGCATTTCTTCCAGTGGAACTATGGGATGTAATATCTTATAAATTTGGGATTGGGCAAAGGATGATGGAACCCTCCTGTCTGGTCCATAGTCGAATCTCTCTCTTTCCATGTCTCTTTTTCTCCCTTTGTCTCTTTCTTTCTCTCCCTCACTATCTTTCTCCTCTGTATCTCTGTCCCTGTCGTACTTTGTCTCTCTCTCTCTCTCTCTCTCTCTCTCTCTCTCTCTCTCTCTCTCTCTCTCTCTGTCTCTGTCTCCCCCACCCCGTGTTACAATGTTTTTCTCTCTTTATCTCCATCTTTTTGTTTCTCTGTATCTCTCTGTCTCTCTTTGTCTCTGTCACTCTGTCTCTGTCTCTCTCCTCTCTGTCTGCCTTTCTCTGACTGTCTGTCTTTGTTTTTCTGTCTCTGTCTCTGCCTCTCTACTTTCTATCCCCATCTATGTCTCTTTCTAATTCTTTCTGTATTTCTTTGTTGCCTTCTTTCTTCTCTGTGTCTGTCTCTCTTCCCCTCTCTCTCCCTGATCTGTCTTGTCTCTGACTGTCTTGGTCTCTGTCTTTGTATCTCTCTCTCCTCTCTCTTTCTCTCTGACTCCTGTTTCTCTCTGTATGCCCCACTCAGTCTCTGTCTTTATCTGTCTCTGACTTCCTCTATCTCTGTCTTTCTGTCTGTCCCCCCGCCAATGTCCTTTCTAGACAACTGCCTTCTGCTTTAGTGTTTAGCAGGGTCTGTTCCATGCTAGGATAAATAAATGTTTTTTGACAACCTCTTCCTTCCCTTCTTTTAGTTACCTATGTTCCTATTCTTTTACCAATATGAATCAGTTTCTAGGCTTGACATTTATGTTGTGAATTTAGTCTGTAGGCATCTGTGTTTTATAACCTCTGGCCCCACCAGGAGAGGGGATCATTGTGGAACTCATTTGCTTTCTGGTGGTTCTTGATCTCCATACTTGAAGAGGACATGAAGGACTAATCAAACTACTAAGACAAGGACAAGAGAAAAAATTGTTGAACATGTTTTATAGAAAAAAACTTTTTTCATTGAACCAGTTTAAAAGACATTAAACCCATGTTGAGAACGATAAGATAGATTTGAATCTAGCTGCAGAATTGCAGACCAGCAAGAATAGAAGGTTAGAGGGGAACGGAGCCAAGATTGTAGAACGGAGGTAGGAATTCCCTGAAGTTCTTCCCCAGATCACTCTAAATACCTTAAAATTATGACTCTAACCAAAGTTGAGAGTGGCAGAATAGTTTGGAAGATCTGAGGGAAGGGTCTGTTCACTGGAATCAAGGTTGGAAAGGACCTCAGTGCTGACTGGGATGCAGCTGTGCCATGGGAGTGAACCAGCTCCAGCCTTCCAGGAACAGACTGGGGGCACCTGGGTCCTTGGAAGAAACAGTAGTTTCCAGACCTCTCAGCCCAGGGACTTCCAAAGTCAATTCAGAAGGTCAAAGGGAAAACTCTGCAAGTGAGTATTGAGTCCAGTGAAGCACAGGCCTCAGTGCAGCCCCTCCCTAGGAACCTGCAGAGCCACCCAACAGCTGCTTCTAAATCACTCAGCCCACAGATGGTGAGGGGGTCGGGGGAGACTGCAGAGTTCTCTCTGTTATCCCTGGGAAAGGACTTTGCTGTGCCCATATTCAAGATCCAGGTCGCAGCCTGGGCCCCCATACCACCATAGAGGATTAGGACCCTCCTCACAGTTCCAGGTCATCCACTGGCTAGGAAAGCAGTAAGAGCCTCTCCTAAGACCTTGGAGGAATTGAAGGACCCAGGGCAAGTATCCTAAAAACACTCAAAAACTTGGGAAGTACATTAAAATCCAGTGATAGGCTGAGGAAATGAGTAAACAATAGAAGAAAAAGAACCTGACCATAGGCAAAACTTCTGTATCTAAAGCCTCTAAGAAAAATAAGAATTGTTCTTGGGCTATGGAAGAACTCAAAAAAGATTTTTGAAAATCAAGTAAGGGAGGTAGAGGAAAAATTGGCAAGAGAAATGAAAGTGATGCCAGAAAAATCATGAAAATCAAGTCAGCAGGTGAAGGTGTGAAGGTGATACAAAGAAAATACTGAAGAAAATGACATGTTTAAAAACCAGTTTTAGGTCAAATGGAAAATAATTCAAAAGGTCAGTGAGGAGAATAATACCTTAAAAAGCAGAAATGGCCAGATGGAAAAGGAGATAAAAAACTCTCTGAAGAAAGCAACTCTTTAAAATGTAGACTGGAGCTAAGGGAAGCTGATGAAATATCAAGAAACAATTAAATCAATACTAAAATAATGAAAGCTAGAAGAAAATGTGAAATATCTCATTGGAAAAACAACTGACCTGGAAAACAGATCCAGAAGAGATAATTTAAAAATTATTGGGCTACCTGGAAGTATTGACCAGGAAAAGAGCATAGGCTTCATTTTTTTTTCAAGAAATTCTCCAGGAAAACTTCCTTGAAATCCTAGAAATAGAAGGTAAAATAGAAATTGAGGGAATCTACCAATAAGCTCCTTAAAGAGATCTCCACAAAACAAAACAACTCCCAGGAATATTATAGCTAAATTCCAGAATTCCCAAGTCAAAGACAGAATATTACAAGCAGCCAGAAAGAAATAAGCAAATTATTGAGGTGCTATGGTCAGGATTACACAGGATTTGGCAGTGTCTACCTTAAGGACTTGGAATATGATATTCCAGAAGGAAAAAGAGCTTGGATTTCAATTGAGAATCAACTACTCATCAAAATTGAACATCCTCTTTCAGGGGAAAAGATGAACACTCAATGAAACAGTAATCCACACTTTGCTGTTGAAAAGACCAAAGGTGAACAGAAAGTTTGATTTTCAAGTATAGGACCCAGGGGAAGTATAGAGAGAGGGTGGATGGGAAGGGCAAATTATGAGGGATTTAATGATATTGAACTGATTGTATTCTTGCATGGAAAGATGATACTGATAACTCAAATAAACCTCATTTATTAGAGCAGTTAGAAGGAGCACATATAAACAAGGCACAGGAAAGAGATGAATATGAAAAAGGATGTACCGGGAGCAAGGGAAAGGAGAAGTAGACTGGACTAAGATAAAAGAGTCAAGAAAAAGCTTTTGTAATGGAGTGGAAGGGAGAAGTTCAGGGGGAATGAGTGAGCCTTCATTCTTATTGGAAGTGGCTCAGAGAGGAAATAACATATACATTCAATACGGTATAGAAATCTATCATACCCTAGAGGAAAAATGAGAGGAAGGGGAAGAGGGTAGTCAGATACAATACACTTTTGAGGAGGGACAGGGTGAAAGGTGAGGGGGGTTATGCTTACTTTTACAAGACTATTGTGAAAATAAATAATCTTTTTTTAAATATAAAAATAGATGGGCAGAATAGTCAGTCGGTGAATGCATTGGGATTACAAGGAAAGGCAAAAACACAGCCCTTACTTTCAACGGGCTCACAGTCTATTAGGGGAGACAATGTGTAGAAGGTTAGGTATAAATAATATGCATTCAGGATAAATCAAATATAATCAGCATAGATAACTTAATACTAAGTGGGGAACAGGAAAAGCTTTTTCTGAGAAGATGAAATTTCAGGTAAGATGTGAAGGGAGGCAGGATGAGGAGTCAAGGCAGTTCCCAATCCAGGAGTAGAGAAATGGAGTGTTCTATGGAAGAACTATGGAGAGGCCAATGTCATTAACTTGTTTATGAGGATAGACACAAGGGGGAAAGTTGGAAGGAAGAGATCAGGTTTTGAAGGACTTTGAATGCCAAATAGAGGATTCTATATTTGTCTTGGAGTTTACTGAGAAATGGGGTGACACAAGTCAGACGTAAACTTTGGAAATACCAATTTTACCATTGAATAGAAGATAGAGTGAATTAGGAAAAATACTTGACGAATAGAGACTGATAAAAAACAGTTGTGATGAAGACCTGTACCAGGGGGAAATCAGAATCAATGAGTTGAGATATCTCAGTTCAATAGCAACTGGTGTTACCCTTTTCTAAATTTCTGTCTACATGAGCTGTCTTTTGGAGATGCTGGTCATCAGTGAAGTGTACCTGCTACTAGTGCAGTAATTGCATTTTAATCAGGCTATAAATTAACAGAAGGAGTTTTGGATTTTTATATTTGCTTTAAGTCTACATAGAAAAGTCCTTTAATTTATTGAATTCTCCTTTTTTTCTGAAAGTAGGTAGTTAATATTGGCAACAAATAAAGCTTAAAAAATTATTTATGTCTTTCAAATCCAGTCTGTATACAGATTTTGGTGCTATTTGGCTGTTTAACAGTGGACTTTTAATTTTAACTTTAACTGTAAAATAGAATATCCACAATCACCCTAGAAATCAATAAACTCTCACTCAGAATTGCACAGGTAAGTTGCATTTTTTACTGCTTTAGTTTAGAAAATAGTTGCTTAGAAATTTTTATTTATTTATTTCCTACATAATAACCCTGTGAAATAAGGCAGCTCTATCCCGGTCAGGAAAAACTGACTCAGGCATTTATTGACTTTTTTTAATTAGACAAGTTATCCAAACTCATAGAGCCTCAATTTCCTCAAATTGGAGTAAAATTAGTAAAACTAGAGTATTGTAATAATACTTCACAAGATGTTTTGAGATTCGTATTTACAATAACTTACATATCTTAAAGCCTTTGTAAATTTCCACTATTATTATTGCTGTCACTGTCATTATTAGATCTGCTCAAGGCTGCCCAAATAGTATATTAGGTTACTAATTTTATATTGAACTCAGATCTTTCAACAGTGTGTCCAGTGTAATTTTCATTATTCCATTTTGACTTTCACATAAAGAAAAAAGCATTTTAGTCAGCGGCATCATATTGATCTCATATTTTGATAAATGATGTCAGACTATATTATTAATTAATTATTAATCAAAAATAGGTAGCATTTATAAAGTGCTTTAAAGTTTTTAAAGCATTTTGCAAATATCATGCTTTAAAGCATATTGCAAAATTACAGTCCTGGAGACAAATAATATTGCTTTATCTATTTTACCTATGAAGAACTCATGTTAGACAGAAACTAAGTTCCTCACTGAGAATCACACAGCTCTGAGGTTAAATTTTAATTTGGGGGTGGTGTTGGAGCTATGTTGTGCAGTGGATAGAGCACCAACCCTGGAGTCAGGAGTACCTGAGTTCAAATCTGGCCTCAGACACATAATAATTGCCCAGCTGTGTGACCTTGGGCAAGTCACTTAACCCCATTGCCTTAAATAAATAAAAAAATTCATTCAGGCTTTCTGATTAATAGTCCCATATTCTATCATTGTGGCACTTAGAAGCCTTATTTTGCCAAATTTTATTTTAAATATAATTCATATACCATATACTTTATTGATAATAGTAAAATTATTCTTCTGGGATATTGAGTAAAATGTGGTAGAAATTTTTTTTCCTTGGGTCTCAAATCAAATCTTACAGAAGATAAGAAAAATTAAATCAGAAAAACAATCAATTAGCTAGAATATCCCTTATTTTAAAAGCTTCTTATATGAATGTGATGGAATACTATTGTTCAGTAAGAATCCATCAGGGACAATACTTCAGAAAAACCTGGAAAGATTTGCATGAAGTGATGTTGAATGAAATGAGCAGAATCAGAAGAATACTGCATATATTAAGGACAACATTGTGTGGCAATCAACTTTGTTGGACTTATTCATCTCAATAGTACAATAATCAAAACAATTTTTAAGGACTTGTGATGAAAAATGTCATCCATATCCAAAGAGGGGACTATGAAGGTTGAATATAAATCAGTCTAATATTTTTATTTTTTAAAATTTGTGTTTTGCTTTATGGTTTTCCCCCCTCTGTTTTTTCCTTTTTTCTTATTCTTTAACAATATGATTAATATGGAAATATATTTAACATAGTTATGCATGTATAACTTATACTAGTTTGCTCTCTGTTATGGAGATGAGGAGCTAAGGGAGGGAAGGTAGAAAAATGTGAAACTCAAAAACCTTACAAAAATGATTGTTGAAAACTATCTTTGTATGTGGTTGAAAAATTAAATTTTTAAAAAGCTTATTATACTTAAAAAAGCTTATTATAAGCAGTAATGTTACTTTTTCCTACAATCATCTGAGACCTTGAATCAGGGATCAGAAGATTCTGGCAAGGAACAAAAGGCATTGCCTCATAGAGTCAGATGCCTCTCAGATGCTGATATTGCCTTAAATTCATTGTGGATCAGGTGGGCCTTTGGTTTCCAAGATGTTATTGCCTCAGCACTTTTGGTGTATCTCACCATAGAGCACATCTTTGTTAATTCCTTGATCCCTTATTGCTATTCTACCTATTTGATCTTGACCTGCCTCAGTGACCACACCACCAAAGTTTGCAACATGTTGTCTTGTCACTTTTCCATCATTCTGATCTTTATTTGGCTTACTGACTGTACCCTTGTCTGCTCCCCCTTGCTTTGATCTACAGCTCATGGACCAAGTAACTGAGATGTCCTGCAGCTACCAGCAACTGCCTCACCTGTGTGGTGGCACTATACCTTCCACTCCAGTCACGTGGCAGAACTACAGTCAATGGCACCTATATCACCCTCCTGCTCATTTCAGTTCAGGCTCCTTCCAGGGCACCAGTGGCCATCAGGTTCACACAAGCTGACTGGATAATTATGTGGTTAGCCAGAGTCATACATTCTTACTGATGATATTTGAAAGCCAAGTGTTCCCAGTTCAGATTTAGAAGACAACCAGTTGAACTTTTCCTCCAACACCTTGTTCTTGGTGAATCATACCTATAACAATTAGGCACTCTTGTTCACCTACCGGCAGCTACTCAAAATTCAGTCATAGTACTTAGAAAGTATAATATGTTCATCTCCCTCAAGTTTGGATTCTGGAGAAATCTATCATCTCTTTGCCAATGACTCTCAAATCCTTTATCTCAACTCCCTGTTTCTTACAAGCTCCAGTCCCTTTCTTTCCATTTGTTTACAGGACTTTTCTACTTGGGTATGTCACCATCATCTCAAAATTAGCATGTCCAAAACTGAACTCACTTTTTCTCCTGAAAACCTCTTAGATCCCCTGCTCCCTTCAATATTACCAAAATTATTTCCTGCTCAGTTTCCTGTTGAAGAATTCTTCATTATGTGTCCTGTCTTTGTCTATTACCTCTCCATACTTACCCTATAGCAGGTCCTTATCATCTCATGCTCTTAGATTCCTGCATCAGCTTCCTTGTTTTTCCTTCTCTACTTCATGTCTAATCTATGTGATGTTGGCAGAATAGACTTTCTTTTTTTAAAAAAAAAATTAAGGCTATGGGGTTAATTGACTTGCCCAAGGCCACACAGCTAGGTAATTATTACGTGTCTGAGACCGGATTTGAACTCAGGTCCTCCGGACTCCAGGACAAGTGCTCTATCCACTATGCCACCTAACTGCCCCCAGAATAGACTTTCTTAAAAAATGTTTTCAATAATGTCACTTCCCTACTAATAAAGAAACCTACATTGATTCTCCGTTGCTCATCAGATATGTTAAAATTACTCATTCCAGAATTAATAGTCCTTTGTAAAGTTGCCTAGTCCCACTGTACCTTATACCTCAACTACTCTCAAATATGAACTTAGTCTTATTATTAAACACTCATCACCTAATTTTTGCCTTTGTCCAATCTAGATCAATATTAGGAAAACTATCAGTATATCAATAACAAGAAATGAAAAAATCATGATTATATCATGATGTATCATCATGAAAGATGCAGAAAAAATATATGACAAAATACAGCATACAGGCCTATTCAAAACACTAGAAAGCATAGGAATTAATGAAACCTTTCTTAAATGATAAGGAGCATTGATCTAAAACCAAGAGCAAGCATTATCTGTAATGAGATAAATGTGAGATCTTCTCAATAAGATTAGAAATGAAGCAAGGGTATCCATTATCACTCCTATTATTAAGTGTTGTACTAGCAATAAAATAATAACAAAAAAAGAAGAAATAAAAATAGGTAACGAGGAAGAAAACTCCATTTAAATATTCCACTTAAAATAATGAGAATCAATATAAAATCCTGGGAAGTCTTACCTGTCCAGAGAAACCTAGGTATTATATAAATACAATTATAAAACACTATTCACAGAACTAAAGAAAGATCTAAATGATCAGAGAAATAAAATTATTAGTTGATCATAGTAGGCCAAACCAACATAATACAAATGACAGTTCTTAAGTTGTTTTATTTATTCAGTGCCATACCAGACAGTCAAAGAATTATTTTATAGAGCTAGGAAAAATGGAAACAATTCATCTGAAATAAGGAAATGTCAGCAATATCAAGAGAATTAAGAAAAAAGTGAAGTTAGATGGCTTAACAATTCCAGCTTTCAAACAATTTTGTGAAACAATAGTCATCAAAACAATTTGGTACTAAGAAATAGAATAGTGGGTCCATGGAATAGATTAGGTACACAAATGACCATGGAATCTAGTGTTTGATAAGCCTGAAGATCCAAATCTTGGGGGCAAGGACTCAATATTTGACAAAAAATTTCAAGGAGTACTGGAGAGCAGTTTGGCAAAGGCTAGCATGGACCAATATCTCACTCCTTTCAACCAAGATAAAGTGGATAAGTAATTTAAGCCTAAAGGGTGATATCTTGAGTAAATTGGGGCATGAAAAATGAACCTGTCATATCAATGAATAAGGAAAGTGTTTATAACCAAACAAGAGACAGAGAGTATCAAAGAATGTAAAATGAATGAAATTCAAAAACTTTTTTTTTAGAAATAAAACTAATGCAGCCAAAATTAGAAAGAAAATGGAAATACTTTTACTGCAAAATCTCTGATAAAGGTCTCTTTTTCTCAGATAGGAAACTAAGACAAATTTATAAAACTAAGAGCCATTTCCCAGTTGAGAATCCTAGATATGAACAGGCAGTTTTCAGGAGAAGAAATCAAAGCTATCAGTAGTCACATGAAGAAATTCTCTAAATCACTATTGATTAGAAAAATGCAAATTAAAGCAACTCTGAAATATTACCTTGCACCTCTCAGATTGGCAGAAACTGATAAATGCTGGAGAAGATGTGGAAAAACCTCACCATTATTATATTGTTGATGGAATTGTGAACTAGGCCAACCATTCTGGTGAAAAATGTAGAACTATACCCAAAGGGTTATAAAACTGCACATCCTTTGCTCCAACAGTAACACCATTAGGTTTGAATTCAAAGAGATCAAAGAAAAAGGAAAAGGGCTTATTTGTACAAAAATATTTATAGCAGTTTTTTTGTGGTGGTGCAAATCAAAAGGAAGTCTGTCAGTTGGGGAATAACTGAACAAATTGTGGTAGGTTTGTGATTTGAATGGAATGCTATTGTGTTATAAGAAACAATAAAAATAATTGTTGAAAAATTTTTACATGTAATTGGGAAATATTTAACAAAATAAATAAAATAATAAAAATAAAACCCTCATTCCAGATATCATGGCCCTTTTTATTCTGTCCCAATCTCACTTATGGACCTTATATTCTACTAATTCCAAGTGTGAACTTAAACCTCCTTGCATTAGTATCATACTTAGACCAACTTAATTTTTACTTTCATTTAACGCTCACTGGGAATTCTCTTCTCTCAACACTCCATCTGTCTATTCATCTTTCAATACCCAACTCAAATCCCATTACCCTCATAAAGCCTTCCCTGATAACTCTGGCCTATATTTCTTTATTTATTTTTAAAATTTGTATTATGCTTATTTTCTGTAATACATTTAATTATAGATTTTCTCATTCTTAACTTTTATGTGTCTAAGACTTGTATTCCAAATAATAATGGCAAATTCTTGAAAATAGGAGCCATATCTTTTACTTCTTTTTTATCTTCCCATTCTCTAAAGCAGAGCCAGACAACACAGTGGGAGCACAATAAAGAATGAAGGAATGAAAAGAAATTAACCAAAATATATAGATGTCTATATATAGCCAATATATAATATTTTATCTACATTATTTTTCATGTCATTATATCTATTTAACTACATTATTTGTCATATATCAATTCTAAAAAGTTATACTTTCTCCAACCTCTCTTTTGTCCTTTTATAGAATTGAATTAATACTGAGATTAATGATTAAAGTCAACTTTTTAAAAAACTTTTAAAATTTAAATGAATGTGAAACAAAACATGTCTTTCAGTGTTTCCATGATAGAGAAATGGATTAATTTTTCCACTTTTTTATTGTTGTAAGGAGATAAGCCAGCATGAATCCTAATAAACCCTCCTCTCTAATGTCAGAAGTTGTATATCAATTGGAAAACATTTCTAAGCTCATTTAATTTCCAAATATTAGTAGCATTTTTCTTGGTTGTATAAGCCAGATCATATCTTCAGTTTTAATATTTAAAAACGGTTCAAATGAATATTAGTCAAATATAAAATGTCATGCATAAACTCTGATACATATTTTTGAATAAATTTTTAAATCATTGCAGGGGTTAGTAAAGTAACATGAAGAAATTATTTGTGTAACTTCCAGCTTTGTCTCACCAATTAGAAAAATAACAAAATGGAAATAGTTACTTATGAATAAAGGATTTCATTCAACTTTATATCTTTTTACTCTCCAGAATTTTTTATATTTCAAATAATATTGTCTAAAAATAATGAAAGCAAAGGAGGAAGAATTATGCTATGAATTGTTTACATGGTTTATAGCCATTCCACTTACAACATTGTAAAATTAGAAAAATATTTAATCTGATATTTCAATATTTTGAGTATGTTTTTGTCAGAAAAGAATATGAAAACAAATTTGTGAAATTTTAGAAATGTGCTACAAAAACATTGCAGATTTTCCTTCAAGTTTTAGCCTTAGGTTTTAATTATCTTTGATCTAAGACATCTAGAGTGAAGCCATTGCTTTGGCCCCAACTTATTTCTCCATTGTTTTCCTGGCAGTGAAATCTCAGATAATTAAGGGACTTTCTGCTTTCCTTGCTCCTTTGGTCACACTTGCTCAGAAGCAGATGTAGTTTGCTATTAGCTGTGCTTGGTTAAGGGGTTTGGGAAACAGAAAAAGAAAAGTGAATGATATGGAAAGAAGTGCTTATGTGATAGTAAATTGAATGGAGTAACTGAATATTGACTTCTTTATTCCAATCCTTATTGTATCCGATGGTTATAGGCTCATAAAAGCTCAGATTTGGAAGAGCCTTTGGCTCACTTCAGAATGATTAAAATTGGAAATGTTTCAAAAGGGAAATAAATAAGTAAATGACATATGAAGCATAATCAAAATATTTTCACTATAAATAATTTAAATGCCATCAGAGTTTGAAATAATCATACTACTTTTATACTATGTCATCCATCCAAATCCTCAACATAGTTTTATAAACTCCAATAAAACATTAAGTAAAAGATCAATTCCCCAAATTAGTAAATTATATGACAAAATAGCAGTTAAATATAGAAAATTATTTGGCTTATTTTAAGAAATTGCAGCCATAAACTTAAGTTTCCCTGTACAAATACCCTTTGATTAGTAATTAATTATTGAAGATGCAGGAAAGTAATTTAATTATATGAGTTTGTTAATAATATATGTTATGCAAATTATTTTCAACACTAAATGACCAATGTGATTATTGCAATAATTTTTGTCATAAATTATAGAAGAGTTTTCTGATATATCCATTTTCTTAACCATGCTTATTTTTAGTTCAGTAGGTAGTATATGATTTCCTCTTAGTGGAGAAAAAAAATTTTATATTTTTTAAGCTTTATATGTTTATTTTTATTTATTTGATACATTTCTCATATTTATCTAATAAGCATTTCACCATCTCATTTTAGGTTTTCAGATATGAAATGGTGTTTTAAAAGAGATACTCAAAACAAACATAGGTAATATCACCTGTTGAAAGTACCTCTGTTTACTTTTTCACCTTCATTAAGCATTTGGTAATGCATTTATATTGCAAGCTGCATGTGCGTAAGGATCGTCATATTTATTTGTTATCTATCCTTGCATATTTCTTTGTATTATTATTCAAGATTTTAAAAGTATTTGTTGAAATAACTAAATAACAATTATTGCTAAATGACAGCAGACTTATTAATTAATCTGTATCCGTTATTCAAGGAGTTTTTGCTGGGACAGTTTGCTAATAATGTGTCAGAATTCACTGAGCTTTTTTCAGGTATTGACTTTCCCCAGTGATCATAGATGCATGAATCCCAGTCATTGTAAGACATCTGTAACACTCTATTTAGGTTCTTCAAAGCATTCCTTAATATTTTATGTGCCTTCTTGCACATATATTTGATAGCTATAAGTATTTCAACTACTGTCAAGTTGTTTCAATATTTAATATTTTTTATTTGACTTTCTGAAAAGATTGGAATCCTATTTATTGGTTATTAAATATTCCATTATGTATTTAATAATATTTTCCTAAAATAGATTGGTTATAATTATAAGCATTATATCCAACCTATTGATTTTTCAGAAAGAGTAGCACAAGAAAAATGTCAACTCCGACCTATATCCCATATACAAAAAGTACCATGTTATTAGTGAATTTCTAAGGCTAGATAGACTTAATCATGAGCATCTAGAACCTAGGTCAATGGAGAGTAGTCTTTTTCTTTGCTGTTGTTTGTGTGGCACAGAGACTGAAGAGTTTATTATTATTTTTTTTTTTTGAGAATGAGTGTTTTGTCACAGCAGAGTCCCAGGCATAGATAGATGGGAAAGTGAACTGGCTTTGGAATCAGAAGAAATGCATTCGAATTCTAATCATGTGACCTTGGCAGAGGAACTTTACCCTCCAGGACACAATTTCCTCATCCCTGAATATAAGGGGCAAATTCTTTGTGTTATGACAAAATTTGTGGCCTATTTTATGGTATGATTCTTACTTGCTAGACTAGAGGAAGTATTTTACCATAAATTTAATTCTCTGTAAATAAATCAGATAAGAATTACATTTACCAGAAAATATATTTGTAATTAAAAAAATTATACTTTGATTACTGTTAAAGCAGAGTAAAGGTTTTAAAAAGAAAATGCTATATATGTGTGGAATTTTTAAATAAATATCATTTGATAACATTTGGTATGTTCAAAGAAAATAATATCCCTAAAGCAAATGTATTCATCAAAACATTTATTCATGATGTTCTCTCATCATCAAGTACAGTAAACAGAGCTCTCCTTGGAGTGAGGAGCCTCTAGCACATCCTGGCCTTTTGACCTTGTTTTAGGCAGCTCTTTTAAGATTTTAAATGACCAAATAGTTTCTAACCTATTTTATTAAATGGAGTTTCCTATCTCAATGAAAAAAATAAGTCCAGGACCTCTCTACCCCATTCAAAGACATAAAAACTCAAAACAGCTTATTTGCAGTAGAGTTATAGGTTGGAATTCAAATAAGCAGAAATGATTTTACAATCATTATAGTTATAAAAGAAGATTAGCATGAATTAGAAGAAAATCAGCATTGAGAAATAATTATTTTCAGGATTTCAATTCTAATGCTTATTTTATATTGTGCATACCTGTTTTTAGTATTTATGGATTACAGAAATAACACTGAAATGAAAATAATTGTTTGTGAACTTATGGTATCTTGCAGCTTTGACATCTCTTTTTCTCCAGTATTTTTGTATTAAAATGATGTTTTCTAACAAATAATGAATTTATTCATATTCTCCATATTTTAAAATAAATTCATGAATAAATTAAACACATTAAAATATAAAATTCATATTCATTTTCCATATTAGGAGATTCAAATGTGTTTTATTTTTAGCTAAAGAACACTTTATAACTAAAGAGTAATTTATAATTATGGTCTTCTAGAAATCCTTTTCGAATTTTAGAATACTTGTTTTTTAAAAGAACAAAATGAATGTTTTACTATTTTTGTTAAAGGAAAAGATATGAACTAAAAAGAAAACAATTGAAGCAACATTTCATAAAGTTTATGATTTGAATTTATAATTTTGTTGGTCATAAAACCTAATAACTAAATTAGTAGACATTATTACCACTCACTAAGAATAAAAATATTATCTATATTTAGGTACGTATCGACTTTTAAGGTTTTAAAATACATCCATTCAAAGGATACACATGAAAACTTTTGAGTTATTTAGTGAAAAAGAAGAAAGAAAATTCCTAGGGGAGTTTTTGAATGAAGTAAAAAAATTTCTTTATTATTTCTAGGGTGCTAGGTGAAGGAAGGAGATAAAGCATTTGAAGATGTAAATTAAATAATAAAATTAAATAATAAATTTTTTAAATTGTGTGAATTGAGATCGTATAGTTCCCAGCCTAATAATACAGTTGCCAAGGAATAGAAACCTGGGAATGCAGGCCTCACAAGTTTCAATGCAGTTTCTTTAGGGTTAGAGTATTTGTCTCATTTAAAGATGCTACAGAACTTAATATTTGTTATTTGTTAAAAAATCTTTCATTATTCAAAATACAATAAATTAATGTATGGTATTGAAATTGTTAAACCCACTTACAAAACAATAGCTGCCTAAGTGCTTTATTTTAAATTTTTGTGAGTCCATGTAGAGAGGCAGAATATCATGGAGAGTGAGCAGGCTTGGGAAACTGGTGGACTTGTGTTCAGATTCTTTTAACTTATATTGGCTATATATCTCTTAAGGAAATCATTTAACTTATCAGTTCCACCAAGCAACTCTCTTAATACCAAACTGTGGAACTATTCTTCATTGGCGGAAGGAATTTCTTCACTGGAAGTACCCTTCAGTATTGAAATCACATGTCTAGTTTAAAAAGTACCCATTAGAATGTGACATTTTGAGAGCCTCCTAGCAATCATTTTGGATTTGAATTTCATGTTTGCTCCCTATTTTCTATACAGGCTAGTCAGGACCAGCTGTTAACAGTAAATTGTAGGTACAGGCTCTCAGTCATTATAAAATACCACACAATGGAGTATTTCAACAATATCCATTCGGTTGCATATTAGGTTGACTGCTTCTCACATCATTGGTTACTAAATCTTGTTGATTCTATTTCTGCAACTTATTATATACCATACCACAGGGTCATTATATTAAACATAAAAGTGCACGTTATTCTATATGTTATATATTCCATATAATTATGTTTTATATAATTGCATGTTTTCAATTAAATTAATATAAACACATGCATAACTAAAAGGTTTTTAAAGGACTTTTCTTCCATGTGACTTGCTGACAGTCCCCAGCTGTAAGGCTCAGAGTTTAGAGCTTTGCTTGGATAACTTAAGGGGACTTGCCATGGTGTGAAGGAGGTGTGAAGCAGGGCTCAGAGCAGGTTTTCCCAAGGATGCAGTGGTATTTGAGTAGAGTTTTTAAAGTGTGATGATGAGGTTTGTCCCTGACATGAGGTGCTGTGACAAGTAGTGAATTGGATTTGAGTGACAGGGGTGCTAGGCTAAGGTCCCCAGCCTCACTTTCTCCTCCATCCAGATATGGATCAGGATGCCTGGAGATGGCCCTGGATGCAAGGCAACCAGGTTAAGTAAATTGGCCAAAGATACATGACTTGTACCTGTCAAGTATCTTGAGACTGGATTCACACTCATGATTCTGGTGCTGGTGCCCTACTCAGTGCCATTTGACTGCCCTTAATGTGTTAGGTAAATTGAAGAAGATAGGAGGAAAAACACTTTGTTTCCCGTAAAGAGGTAGGGAACTAGCTTTCCAGAACATGGAACACTCAGTTTTTTTGTCAGATTGTTTTACTGAATTGTGCATTTTAGTTTTTAATTTTATTTAGGTATTTGGGATGACTTTCTGAGCACAGAAGGATATTGTCAGAAATGGAAGTGATTTGGAAAACCAATATATATATATATGTATATGTATGTATGTATGTATAAGGAATTCACCAGGTGAGAAGGAAGAGAAGGAAGAGAACATGAAAGACATAGCGAACATCTGGAATAGAGTATTTGAGGAAAAGTAAACTGTTCATTGGGTGGGAATGCAGTCCTTAGAAGGGAGCAGTAAATGAAAGATGCAGGGAAAGACTAACTACCAGGCAAAAGAAAAAGAATTTGGTCATTAGATTCTAGGAAGAGAATTGGAAGGTACTTTAAAACTTATTGGTCCAAAACCTTCATTTTACATGTGAGGAAGTAGGTCAGAGAAGATGAATCACAACCCTCAAAGGGTTAGGATTTAGTCCTCATTCCATTTTTCCTATAATGTTACTTATTCAGGCAAATTGAATAGATGAATATTATCATTTGGTTGGCTGGGGGTTGATAAATCTGGAGTGAGAGGACTGAGCTTTGGCAAGTCATTTAACTTCTCTAGGCCTGTTTCCTCATCTTCAAGATAAAAAGGTTGAAAGGTTCTCCCTAGGGTCTCTCTCTCCATTGGTACAAATGGAAACCTATTCACCTTTTCTCATTCCATATGATTCTTGTCCACAGTATCCCACAAGTCTTGCACAAAATGATATACTTAGAAAACCAGAGACCTTCTTCTGAATCGCTTTTATCTTTAGATACCTGTAAATCAGACAATTATTTCAACCAATTGACAAGGGTTGTTTAAATGCCTGTTACATGATAGATCCATTTATTTGGATAAAAATGCTTGAAAAATATCTCCTGGAAAGCAATTTATATTCTTACAGGGAGGGAGGAACCAAAATATATCTAGATATAGTCTGAATAAAAATAAATGTAATTAATTCAAATAAAAACAAAGTACTTCAAGGTAAGGTTATTTGAGAGAGCATAGGTGAGGAAATTTGAGTAGGCTTTGTAGGAATATTAGAGCAGGATACTGAATTTTACCTGCTTCCAATTTTTGCTCACCTTTAGCTTTGTCTATTTTTGTCCTCTTGTCCTAAGTGTCAGTGGCATGTCCTCATCACAGCTGGCAATACATATAGGGAGACACTGAGCTTCTGTTATGAGCATACATAGCATTGCCTAGTATTTAGTAAATCCCATAAGAACTTGGTGAAAACCATGCTCCATACAGTCACAGAAAGAAGATAGATAAATCATACATGTTTACTACATCTCAGCTTGTGGAAACTAAAGGGGCTCAAGAGTGTGACCTACATGTGAAACACAAAGCTGTTATCTAGGGGCTATTTGCTTAAGTTCATGAAAACCTGCTTAGATTTGATCTGATCACTTTTACTGCATTCTTGACAAAAGGACAATTGTGGAGAAGGAACTTTGAAATTTCAGTCAAACTGACTATTGAGGACAATATAAATCAAGGATTTCTTTCAGTGTGTAGGAGCTTTCTCTTTCAAGTGGCCTGAGGTATATCTGTGTATCTATTTGGATATGTCTATTAGACTTTTGGAACAACTCACTTAGACAAAAACATCAAACTGCAAATATTTCAAAATACAAAAGAAAGGAAAGTTGTTTTTATATTATTGGTCAAATTGGGGAATCTGATTAGGCACACCCACTCATGTGTGTCTACATGTGGGCAGAAAGGAAACACTATGGAAATGGGACTGAACTAGCAGTAAGACTGATGACCACTGGTGAGAATTTAACATGAGACCACATTAAATTTATTAGTTCTTCCTCTTAAAATATGGGTCTGTACTCCTTGATTCTGTTTTTTGTAGGTTCATGTGATGATAAATTTAAAGATAGAAGGGATCTTTTGTTGTTTAGTCATTTTTCAGTTATGACTGATTTTCATGACCCCATGTGGGTTTTTCTTTTTTATATATTTTATTTTATTTTTTCCTATTACATGCAATGAAGGTTTTCAACACTTATCCTTTTCTTTTAGATTTTTGCAAGGCAAATGGGGTTAAGTGTCTTGCCCAAGGCCACACAGCTAGGTAATTATTAAGTGTCTGAGGCCGGATTTGAACTCAGGTACTCCTGACTCCAGGGCCAGTGCTCTATCCATTGCATCACCTAGCCACTCCAACACTCATCTTTTTTGTAAACTTTTGATTCCACATTTTTCTAGCACCTTCCTTTCTTTCCTCCCTCCTGATGGCAACACTTAATCTGATAGAGAATATACAAATAAACACCTATAATCATGTTTAACATGTTTACATATTAGTCATGTTGTGAAAGAAGAATGAGAAATAAAGGAATGAGAAAGAAAAAAACAAAAGTTTTAAAGAGTCACCATGGTATGTTTTACTCTGTATTCAGACTCTGGATGTGGATGACATTTTCCATAATAGTTCTGTCAGGATTGTGCTCAACCACTGAACTGCTGAGAGGAACTGCATTTGTCATAGCTGTTCATTTCACAACGTTGTTATTAATGTCTACAATGTTTTCCAGGTTTTACTCACTTCACTCAGCATGGATCCATGTAAATATTTTCAGACTTTTCTAAAATATGACTTCTCATGGTTTCTTACAGAGCAATGGCCATATGTATGGTATATGGTCATACACCATAACTTGTTCAGCCATTCCTTAATTGATGGGAATTTTCTCAATTTCCAATTATTTGCATTACAAAAAGAGCTATAAATATTCTTATATATATGGAATATTCCCCATTTTTATAATCTCTTTGGGATATAGCCCTAGTAGTTATATTGTTGAATCACTTTTATTATACCTTTGGGTATAATTCTAAGTTGCTGTCTAGAAAGGTTATATCATTTCACAACTCTATTAACAATGCATTAATGTCCCAGTTTTCTTATATCCCCTCCAATATTGATCATTTTCCTTTTTAGTTATATTGGCCAATAAGATTAGTGTGAGGTGGTACCTTAGAGTTGTTTTAATTTGAATTTCTCTAATCATTAATGATTTAAAGCATTTTACATGACTCTACATAGCTTTCATTTCTTCATGTGCAAATTGCTTGTTCATATTCTTTGACCATTTATCAATTGGCGAATGATTTGTATTTTTATAAATTTGACTCAGTTCTCTGTGAATTTTAGAAATGAATCTTTACTCAGGAATGCTAACCTGCCAAAATTATTTTCAAGCTCTCTGTGTTCCTTCTAATCTTGATTTCCTTAGTTTTGTTTTTGTAAGACCTTTTTAACTTAATGTGAGTATTATCCATTTTGCAATTTATAATGTTCTGTATATTTTGTTTAGTCATAAACTCCTCCCTCTCTATAAATAATTCCTAGATCTTCTAATTGGCTTATGGTATCACCCCTTATTTCTAAATCCTATACCCATTCAACTTTATCTTGGTATAGGACATGAGATATGGGCCTATATCTATAGTATTTTCAAGTATTCCCAGAAGATTTTATCAAATAGTGAGTTCTTATCCGAGAAGCTGGAGTTTTTGAGTTTATCAAGTAGTGAATTACTATAGTCATTTACTACACAGTTTCTTTTGTGCCTAACCTATTCTAGTGATCCACTTCTCCATTTCTTAGCCAGTACCATATAGTTTTGATGACTTCTTTATGATACTTTTAGAATTGATATGCCTGGGCCACCTTCTTTTGGACCCCCCCCTTCTCTTGATATTCTTGTCCTTTTGTTTCTTCAGATGAACTTTGTTACTCTTTTCCTAGCCATGAGCAACTGACATTTTCCCACTTTTTTTTTTATCTTGGCTTTCTTTGTGTGAAAAATGTATTTTTCAATTGTGTTCAAATCCAGTATCTGGGTTTGTTTTGGCAGGTAGACTCCCAGATATTTTTTGTTTAAATGTGATTTCTCTTTCTATCTCTTGCTATTGGGCTTTATTGGTAATAAAAATAAATGTTGCTGATTTATTTGGGTTGATTTTATATTCTAGTACCTTAGCAAAGTTGTTAATTGTTCAAGTAGTTTTTTAGTTGATTTTCCAGGATTCTTTAAGTAGAATAGAATGGTAAGTATACTATCATATCATCTGCAGAGTGAATTTTGTTTCTTCATTGCCTATTTTAATTCCCCCCCCTTGTTTTATTGCTAAAGCTAACACTTTTAATACAATATAGTAGTGACAATAGTGAGTAGCCTTATTTTACCCCTGATCTTACTGTGATGACTTCTAACTTATTCCCATTGCATATAATGCTGACTGCTTTTCATTTTAAAGAATACTCTATTCATTCTTATGCTGTCTAGTATTTTTAATAGAGACTGGTACTTTATTTTGTCAAAGGCTTTTTCAGCATTCATTGAGATAATCACATGATTTCTGATAGATTTGTTATTGTTATGATCAATTATGCTGATTGTTTTCCTAATATTGAAAATTCCCTACATACGTGGTATAAATTCTACCTAATCATAATGTACTAACCTAGTAATAATATATTGTTATTGCTTTTCTTATATTTTATTTAAAATTTTTCCATCAATATTCATTAGAGAATTTGGTACATAATTTTCCTTGTCTGTTTTGGCTCTTCCTGGCTTAGATACCAGCTCTATATTGGTATCAGAAAAGAAATTTGCCAGAACTCTTTTGCCTATTTTTTCAAATAGTTTATATAGAATTGAATTAATTGTTATTTAAATATCTAGTAGAATTCACTTATAAGTACAACTGGCTCTGGAGATTTTTTTCTTAGGAAGTTCATTGATGGCTTTTGTTTAATTTCTTTTTCTGAAATGGGGTCATTTAAGTATTTTTATTTCCTTTTCTGTTCATCTGAATAGCTTATATTTTTTGAAATATTAATCCATTTCACTTATATTGTCAGGCTTATTGGCATATAGTTGGGCAAAACAGCTCTGAATTATTGTTTTAATTTCTCCCTCATTGGAGGTGAGTTTATCCTTTTCATTTATGACACTGATAATTTGATTTTCTTCTTTATTTTTCTAAATCAAATTGACCAAAGTTTCATCTAATTCATTTATCTATCAATCTATTGATCTTATCTATCTAGTAAAACCAACTCTTGGTCTTAGTTCAATGGTTTTCTTATTTTCAATTTTATTAATTTCTCCTTTGACTTTCAGAATTTCTAATTTAGTATTTAATTGGGGATTTTAAATTTATACTTTTTCTAGCATTTTAGTTGCATACTTAATCCATTTGTCTACTCTTTCTTTATTTTATTCATGTAAGCATTTAGAGATATAAAATTTCCCCTAATAACTTCTTTGACTGTATCCCATAAATGCTGTTGTCTCATTATTGTCATTGTCTTGGATGAAATTAATGATTATATCTATGATTTGTTGTTTGATCCACTCACTCTTTAAAGTTATTTAGTAGCCAAATAATTTTAAATATATATTTTCATGGCCCTTTATTATATGTACTTTTATTGCATTGTGATATGAAAAGGAAGTATTTGATTTTTTTGCCTTTCTACATTTGAATGTGAGGCTCTTATGACTTAATACAAGGTTAATTTTTGTTTAAATTTCATTTGCCACTGAGAAAAAGGTATATTCCTTTCTATCTCCATTCAATTTTCTTCAGAGGTCTATCATATCTAAGTTTCCTAAAATTTTATTTATTTCCTTAATTTCTTCCTTCTTTATTTTGTATTTAGATTTATCTAATTCTGAGAGAGGAAGATTGAAGCCCCCCAGTATAGTTTTGCTATCTGTCTTCCTGTAACTCATTTAGCTTCTCCTCTAATAATTTGGATGCTCTATCACTTGATGCATATATGTTTAATATTGATATTACTTAATTATCTGTGGTATCTTTTCACAATATTTAGTTTCCTTCCTTACCTCTTCTTATTAAGTCTATTTTTGCTTTTGCTTTAATCTGATATCAGAACTGCTACCCATGATTTTCTGTGTGTATATCTCTCAGCTTCAAATTTGTTTTCTGTAATCAAGGTATTGCAGAATTCTGGTTTAATTCATTCTGCTATCTGTTTCCGTTTTATGGGAGAGTTCATCCCATTCACATGCATAATTATGATTACTAACTTTGTATTTCCTTCCATCATACCTTCCTATTTATACTTTTCTCTCTCCTTTCACCTTATCCCTACTCAAAAATATTTTTACTTCTGTCCACTGCCTCCCTCAATCTGTACTTCTATCAGCTCCCTCCCTTTCCCTACTCTTCTTTCATTCCTTCTATCAACTCTTTTGAAAATTTCTTTCTCCTTAACCACCTACCTCCCTATAGGATAGGATAAAGTTCTACTATATGTTATTCCCTCTTCAAGTCAAATCTGTTGAAAATAAGAGTCACTCAATGCTCATACTCCCCTTTCTTTCCCTCTACTACAGTAAGTGCCTTATGCCTCTTCATGTGGTGTTATTTACCCTTTTCTGCCTCTGCCTTCTCCCAGTCTTAATTGTTTTATACCTGTTTTATACGAACTCCCTCAGTCTAAGTATATTCCTTTCAACTATCCTAATAGGAACATAATTCCTGAGTTGCAAGTATCATCACATAATATTCAATTTATAACCCACATCCTCTAAGTATACTCCTTTCAACTGTCCTACTAGAAATACAATTTACAAGAGTTACAAGTATTGTGTTTCTATGAAGGGATGTAAACAGTTGAGTCTTATTAACTAACTTTTTTTTTCTTTCTGGTTACCTTTTTATACATCTCTTGAGTCTTGTATTTGAAAATCAAATTTTCTGTTCAGTTCTGGTCCTTTTGTCAGGTAAATGTGAAAGTCCTCTATTTCATTGAAAATCCATTTTTCCTCAAAAGAATATGCTGAATTTTGCATTGTGCAATTGATTCTTGGTTTTAACCCAAACTCCTTTGCCCTCTGGAACATAATATTCCAGGGCCTTCCAGTTCTCTCATGCTAAAGCTGCTAAGTCCTGCATAATCCTGACTATGGCTCCTTGGTATTTGAATTTTTTTTACTACATGCAGTATTTTTCTCCATTGATAATAATTATGAAATTTGACTACAAATATTCCTTAGAGTTTTTTATTTGGGGTTTCTTTCTGATAGTAATCAAAGACTCATTCATCTTCTTATTTTAGGATATTAGGACAGTTTTTTTTGACAGTTTCCTAATGGATAATTTCCAGGCTCTTTTTTTGATCATGGCTTTCAGATAGACATATCATTTGTAAATTATCTCTCCTGCATCTGTTTTCTAGGTTAAGCATTTTTCTTAAGAGGTACTTTACATTTTCTTCTATTTTTCCAGTCTTTTGTTTGGTGGATTCTTTATGTCTCATAGAGGTATTAGGTTTTGCTTACCCAATTATAATTCTTAAGAATTTATTTCTTCAGTTAGCTTTTCTGTTTCTTCTTCAAGTTGATCAGTTTTACTTTTAACCTTTAAAGGAGTTGTTTTCTTTGTCCATTTGGTCAAATAGTCTTCTTTTTAAGTTCTTTTAATTTTCTATAGTATTGATTTCTTCAGTGAGTTTTTGTGATTCCTTTTCCATTTTTTAATAATTCTCCTTCATGATTCTCATTTCTTTTCCCCATTTTTCTTCTTCATCTCTTCATTGGTTTTTAAAATTATTTTTGAGCTCTTTCAAGATAACTTTTTGAATTTGAAACCAATTCCTCATCCCCTTTTCAGCTTCACATATAGGGATTTTGTCTCTATTTTTCTTCTTCTAAGATAGTATTTTGATTGTTCCTGTCACCATAGTAGTTTTCTATGATTAGCACTCTTTTTGTTTTTTGCTCATTTTTGAAAGTTGAGTTCTGCTCCTGGGAGCACAGGTAGACTCCCACCCTTTATTTGCTGGGGTCAGGGGTCTTGTTCCTGGCTTTCTGCACTTGGGTCTCAGGTGCTGGTGGCTTCCTCCCAGAGTTAGGGTTGCTAGTCCTGCCTCTTATTCCAGTGTTCTAGGATTTGAAGTATGATTTTTGAGCTGGGGATAGGACCCTCACTACTTGCTCCCTGCTGTACAGCTGGCCTGCTAGGTGTTTTGTTTACTAAGACAGTGATTTGGCTAAAATCCTCCACTGATTTTCTAGGTGCCTGCCTCTGCCTCATGTGAGACAGACCTTTCCAGAAATACCTCCAAGATATCATGAGCTATTTCCCTCTGTCTTTTTTGTAGGTTCTGTCACTTTAAGGTCTATTCAGAGACTTCATTTAAAATAGTTTCAGAAAAGTTCTGGGAGCTTCCTATCTTCCCTCCATTATCTTGGCTCCACTCAGGAAGACTATCCATTTGGAATTTTCTTCTTTTTTTTTGGTCATGGTTTATGCAGGGCATTGGGATTAAGTGATTTGTCCAAGATCATACAACTAGGCAATTATTAAGAATCTGGAGCTGGATTTGAACTCGGGTCCTCCTGACCCCAGGACCAGTGTTCTATTCACTGTGTGACCTAGCTGCCCCACATTTAGAATTTTCTAGGAAAAGATACTGAATGATTTGTTATTTCCTTCTCCAACTCATTTTACAAATGAGGAAATTGAGACAAACACAATTAAATCACTTGCTCAGGGTCCTGCAGCTAGGAAAAGGAAAGTATCTGAGGTCAGATTTAAACTCAGGTAAAGTTAAATTCCTGATTCTATCCTCTCTGTTCTTAGCTGCCAGGTAGGGACCTTAAAAGTAATTTATTTGACAGATGAAGAACTAAGGTCCAGAGGCTTTAGTATATGCAAGTTTAAATATGTAGATAAGTGATATGTCCAGAATTGGAGCTCATGTTCTTTGACTCTAGATCCAGCATTCTTTCCATGGTGACTTGATTCCATTATTTCCAGTATGGAATGATCCTCCTATATACAAAAAAATAATAGTAGTAATATTGTTTGTCCTTCATTCTTGAATAAAACCACAACATCAGGGAGGTGATGCCTTGGCAAGCACATGAATTGGATTTTGGGGGGGGGGGGCTCTATGCTAAGTCACCAGTCTCACTTTCTCCTCCAGAGCCATCTGGGTCCAGTATTTCTAACAGTAATTGTTGTAGCGTAAATAAAACATATGGACAATACAGTAAAATTATTATTGAGCTATGTAAGAGTTCCTGAATCCCTGTCAATTAATGAACTATAATCAGTGTAAGAGGGTGAAACGAAGACAGTTCACATCCTGTGATGCCTTTACCAGATGTGAATCTCTTTGATTGGGTCAAGAAGGGAATAGCTTCTTGGCTAACCAAATTCACTATTTATACTTTTGGGAGCTTTAAAGAGCCCAAGCAAAAGAAAGAGAACTAAGAAAAAGAAGTAGAGAACCTCTTATAGAATTTCTACCGAAGGGTCTAACAGCAAGATGTTATGTTCTGGAGAATGCCAGGCTTGGGAGCATCTTGAGGAGATAGACTCTTGCAGGTATACTAGAGGGCATCAAAATTAGAGGAAGGGAGTAAACCCCTAAGATTGACCAGGTGATTGGAGAGTTTGGACTAGTGGAATACAATACATTCAACCAGGCTAAGAGAAAGTCACCCAGAGGACAGACCAGACTCAGAGGAAGAGCCACCTGATGACCAAAAGAGCTACAGAACCTCCTACCCTTATTGGCAGGAGTGTATTCCCTCTAACCCCAGGATGGGCCCTTCAAGCCCTCAGAGGGTGATTCTGGGAGGATTCTGAAGAGGAAGAAAGTTATGTTAAGTCTAGTACTTTAAGGATGCCCTTGGGTTCCCCATGGCCTCTGTGTATGAACTTTATGAGATTAAATTTGAGTCCTCTCCCTCCAGGGGCTTTTTGTTTGCTCAGAAGTATGGGACAAATGAATCACTTGTTCTAACTGTTCTAGCATTTTTCAAGGTGCTATTTGAGAAAACTTAGTGGTTCAGTGGATAGAATGCTGGATTCTGAGTCAGGAGGACCTGAGTTCAAATTCTGCCTCACATACTTCCTTTGCTGTGTCATCCTGGGCAAGTCAAGCAAGTCCCCTATGTCTCAGTTTCCTCATGTATAAATAGGGGATCATAATAGCAGTTATAATGTATGATTGTTGCATCGTGATCAAATGAGTTAGCATGTGTGCAATGTTTCACATGTTTCATATAAAGCCCTTTATGAATGTTAATTATCACTTATTACTTTTATAATATTTTAGAATTCTTTTTCTAAAAAGCTAATTGAATTGAATGGTAATATAGTTCACATTGTGAATATCATGATCAATAGAAAACCTACTTATTTTCAGGGTTTTACCTGAAATTATGAATTAATTAGTTATGAGTCTCCCCTCCCTCTGGCGATCTGGTCAGCCAGTTCTAATGCAAGCTGTGGTACTGTGAGAGGGCCAGAGTTTTAAGAAAAGGCAAAATTCAAAGGAACTTTGGAATAGTTTAATGAACATATGTAGATTGAAGTACCAAAGCGACAATTTACATGATGAGCACAATTATGTGAAGCAAAACAATATTGAAGTGTGTAGAATTCTTATGAATGCAGTGATAATTTCAGACTGTAGAGAAAGGTATATGGATCAATATATAGATAGAGTCTATGTTGAGCGTTGTCTGCAAGTACTGCCCTATACATTGATCTTGTGCATATAAGGTAGAAAGATTGCCCCTGCTCTCAGGGAACTTACATTCTAAAGAAGTGGTGGCATGGTTTGGAAATGGCTGGAAAGTGATGTGGAGGCCTAGCTCTAGGCAAAGTGGACAAGTTATCAGAGCCTGGAGCCCTGGAACTGAGTTTTGGGTTCTTCTGGGGGTAGATACAGGAGGATAGGATGGGATGAAGGCAAGAAAGGAAGAGTGTTAGCTGTACAGTGGGGATAGAATGGGGCAGACATGGCCAATGTGCTTTTGTTTTTATTTATGAACTTTGATCAAGCACCAATTCTATTGGTCATTGGAAAGTGAATTGATGTTTCCAAAGGAACATCACTGAAACATATTCACATGTTCAAGTGGAAGGGAGTTCTCCCTAGTGATGTGCCTTGTAGATCTACTGATCATAATGTCCCATAAGTTTGTCACAGAGGATAGAATCTGGGCACTAAAGGCCTTCTTTTTGTTTTCTCATTATAAGGGGAGGGTAATTATTGAGTATTTTGACTGTTCATTTATTGTCCTTCACCCTAGAAATGTGACCAACTGATCTTTTCTTCCTAGCTATGCTTTGGGTTCCATAAGTTTTCTGGGCAGAATCAGAATAATTTTCCTATACTTTTTTTTCCTGAGGAGTATAGAAATAGGATACCTCACATGTAAAAGGTTATCTGAGATCTTGTCTATAGTGTCTGCATCCATTTCCTTGAATTTGCCCTCAAAAATTAAATATTGATAAAGTACCATTCACAAAAGTAATGAATCTGAACTATTCCATTTCTAACTGCCTAGCCAAGTGTCATACACCTTATATGTTTTTACAGACCCTTGAAATGAAATAGCACCAACAGTTTTAGTTTTAGAATCACACTTGGAAGTTTAGTACACAAACTTTGTCTGAACAGTTGAATGAGCATAGTATATGAAGAGCTATTTTGTAATGTCTTCCTTTAATTAATACAAATTTTATTATCTATTGCATATTATCTTTATGGCTATTTTAAAAAAGAAATTTTATCTAGTCTATAAAGCTAAAAAGGAGAGATTTATGTAGTCACAATTTTTGTTGAGTTTTATAGCAAGCTCAGCAAAATATGATACGCAGTTAAAGTATTCCTTTGTCCTACAATTTTAACATTTTTATTTGATTTATATTTATTATTTTTAAAAGAACGTTTTTCCACATGAAAAGAAAGATGAGTTATTATAAGGTGCTTTTCCTTCTTAAACTGTACTTGGTCTACATGGTCTAATATTTAAAAGATTTTTCCTGGGGTGGGGAAAGATCACTTTTTTTAAAAACAAATGTACTTTTAATAGCTGAAAATTTTATTATTATTTATATTATTTTTATTAAGCAGTTAGAGTTTCATCATCCCCATTGGCATATGTTTTCTAAAATGGATTAATTCTATACTACATTTGCTATGTTTTTGTAACCAAAGGTGTTGAAAAAGACTTCTCCCAAGTACTTACAGGAAGTATCTCTGAATGCCATGCATATATTGTTTTTTTCATACAATACTTTATAAAAATATGCTATATTTTTTTGTTAAAATTATTTCAAAATGAGTTTTCAGTTTGGAGAGATTAATAACATCTTCTGTCATTTGTCTTCTGACAGAATCATTAGTGGCTACCAATTGTGTACTGAATAAAGCCAATTATTTTTTTAGTTTGACATTTGAGACTTGCCATGATTTGGTTTCATTTTACCTTTACAGCCTTATGTTTCACTGCCCCTCTAGCTCCTTGCCAAACTGGATTATTAGTGCTTACTTGAACGTTCTCACCCCATCGACCGCCAGCTGTTACAATCCTACCAATCTTTCTGAGTTAAATTTCACTGCCATCTCCACTCTAAAACCATTTCCACATCCCTGAATTTTGAAATAATCTCCTTTTTTCTGAATCCCATAGTATGTAATTTATTAAATCTAGTATTAAATAAATGAGTTAGCTATCAATATGATCATCATTATTAACAGTACTATACCTCTTATTGAAACTAGCACATTCTACATTAGAATTATTTGTGTATCTCCTTATTCCTACAAAATGATAAACTTCTCAATTGCTGAAAGTGTTCTTCCTTGTTGTGTTTTCTACATTAATTAGGATGCTGCCTTACATAGAGTAGGCAGTTGATAAATGTTTGTTGAATGAATGAATAGATGATTAATTTATACTCAAGAATTTTATCTCCAACTAGACCATCTTTACTCTTCAGTAAAATGAAAATGCTTAATGAGTATCAAATAAATGCTGTGGATTCTGAATGATTGTGATTTTTATATATTACTGTACAATTCACTCTGCATTTTGGTAGCTTAATAGTTTCGGTTGAGTGGGGCAGCTAGGTAGTACAGTGGATAGAGCACCAGCCCTCAGACACTGAATAATTACCTAGCTGTGTGAACTTGGCAAGTCACTTAAACCCATTGCCTTGCAAAAATAAAAATAAAAAACCTCAAAATCAAAAAAAAATCAAAAAATAGTTTTGGTTGAAAAAGTAATTTATTTTTTCAACCAAAAGAGCCTATAATAGCACTGATATGCTCTTTCCATGAGTCTCCACAGTTGGGTTATAAGGCCCGTGTCCAAACCCCAAGCTGACTCCACTACTCTAGCAAGCAGCAGTGGGAGCTCACTGCTTTAGTTAGGACTACACCTGGAAGGTGACCTGTGCTCAGCAGCTCCACACCTAGAAGACCCATTTTTGGTTTTAGCATCATAACTCCACTGTTTGTCCAGCCTCAGCTTCCTTTCCAATTCCTTTCCAATCCTTCATAGTCTTATCAATTCCACTTTTTCATTAGGATCAAATCTTATCATATGTGCTGTCCTTGACTTGTGAGCAATTTTACCTGCTCCACTCCTCTGTAGCCCCTGTCCCCTCTCCCACCTATTCTCCCTCAAACCCCCCCCCCACTATTAATATCAGCTCCCTTCCTCATTATTCAGGAATCAATTTTATACAAGGATTGACCCTAACCCAATCCATTAAAAAGTATTTTAGGGTGGTGAAAATATACTCTGGAAAAAGAGGGAAAATCATAGTTAGCAACTGCATTACTTTCATTTGTAATCATCTGCTAAGTCTATTTATTGTCAAGTTTACTCTTTTCCCAAGAAAACTCTCTTTTAATTAGATATAGTGGCTGACTTTCTTTTCCTGTTGAATAAATAAAGACTACATGATCCAGCAATTAATATATTGTAAAATAATAATAATAACCTTTAAAAGGAACTATCCAATAACTTATTTATTGAATGTTCTCTGTGAATTATTTACAAGTTAATGTTACCATATGAAATTGACATTGGCAGGTCTTCAGCACTGGTTTTGTTTTATTTATTTTCTCTTAGATGAGAGTTAAGAGACAACTCATTAGATAGCCAGTGTCTCAAAGACCATCAAATTCCTTACTTGATAATTTAACACATAAATCCCTGAAAGATCCTCCAAATAGTAAAACATTTTACCTTTTGTAAACTCAGCCTATCTTTTATAAGCTATGTTGATAGCTATGACCTATATCTCAAATCCATCATAAATTTAGTTGAGTTGTAGACTAAAATATTCCCTCCCAAGGAAGGCAAAAGGACCTACTTTCATAGTTGTTCACTTGTTTTTCAGTCATGTTTGACTCTTATGACCCCATTTAAGGTTTTTCTTGGCACCTGGAAGTGGTTTGCCATTTCCTTCTTAAGCTTCTTTTACAAGATAAGGCAAACTTATCCAGGATTACACAATTACTAAAAGTCTGAGACCACAATTTGAATCCAGGGAGTTGAGTCTTCCTGATTGCTGGCCCAGTACCCTATCCACTGCACTCCTTAGCTGTTCAAAGGACCTATATGTATAAAATATTGAAAGTAACTCTTTGTGGTAGCAAGGAATTGGAAATTGAGGGGAGGAATGGCAGTTGGGGAATGGCTGAACAAGTTGTAGCATATGATTGTGATAGAGTACTACTGTTCTGTGAGAAAAACAAAACATAATAAGACTTATATGAACTGATATGAAATGAAGTAAGAACCAGGAGATGATTGTGCACAGTATAGTACTGTTGTGATGATAATCAGTTGTGAAAGATGTGACTTCTCTGACCAATTCAATGTTCCAAGACAATTCCAATGAATTTCTGATGAAAAAAATGCAATCCATCTCGACCGAGAGAACTGTTGAACTCCAAAGGTAAAATGAAGTTGACTTTTTAAGTTTATTTTTCCTGCTTTTTTGAGATATCGCTAATATAAAAATATTTTTTCATGATTTCAAATGTATATATCATTGCTTGTCTTCTTTAGTGACTGGTAGAGGAGGTTGCAAGGAAGGAAAATTTTGAAATTCAAAATTTAAAAAGAAAAGAATGTTAAAAATAAATATTTTGTGAGATATTTAAAAAGAGAATTCAGGAGAGCTGTTAACAAGCCGGAGGCATGTCACATTAAAGTTCATAAGATCAAAGTTTTAGAGATGGAGGGAGCTTTAAAGTCAATCTAGTTATCATTTCATATATAAGAAAAATAAAAACTCCAGGGCAGTTACTTGTACAAGATCCCACAGTCAATGTTATAGGTTAGAAAATAAAATTATTTCACTTTATATAATCATTCAATTTCTTTACCAAGAAAACTATGAATTGAAAACCATGGAATACAACCTACATAACATTATTTTCACGAATTTTTCCTAATAAGAATAATTTTAGGTTGGAGAAGGCAGGAAGTCATCTGAGTGAAAAGAGACCTAGACTAGTGATCAGGAAACCTAAGTGAACCCCAGTTCTGGGGTTAAACATCTATGGGACATAGAACAAATTACTTCACCAATCTGGCACCTATCTCTCCTCTGTGATGTGACAAATTAAGAAAAAAATATTTTTAAAGTTACTTTAGTTTAAAAATAGATTCTAGGATAGTAGCATTTCCTTTCAAATACAAACCAAATGATCTTGAAAGCCTAAACACTTCTAGAAAAGGCTTAGCTGTAAGATTTGTTTTCGTGAAGCAATTATAGAACCCTCCCCTTTTTCTTTTGAAAAGTTAGAATATCACTTTGTTGGTTCACATTGAGTATTAATACTATAAATCTTATGAATCAGATATATAAATAATAATGATGATTTTCTTTTGATTGTGCTTGATGTTTACATTGTTGTTGTTCATGTCTGACTCTTCATGACCCTAATTTGGATTTTCTTGGCAAAGATTCTGGAAGGATTTGTCATTTCCTTTTCCAGCTCATTTTACAAATGAGGAAACTGAGGCACACAGGGTTAAGTGATTTGCCCAGGGTCACATAAATAGTGTCTGAGGCCAAATTTCACAGGAAAATGAATCTTCTTGACTTCTGGCATTTATCCACTGTGCTCCCTAGCTGCCCCCCAACATACTTTCTCACTTGATTCAAATAATTATCCAATGAGTTATGTGGAACAGGTCTGAAAGTGGAGCAAAACATTATAACTGTGATTTTTATTAAAGCTGCACGCCCTGCCCCCCTGGTCACCTTTTGAGAGTTTTTTGGATCTTCTCTCTAATGGAGGCTCTCATTTCTGAGCATCTCTTACATATTCCTTTGTGGGCACCAATATAATGTTCTCCATAGATAGGAGTATAAGGATGATCTCATCAGCTGTAGAAAATTCTTCATTTGTTTGGACTTGACATAGTGCATCCTTCATGATGATGGTACATACCTCTAGACAAAAATATGTCTCCCTATTTTATGTCATGTTTTTAATATTGAAAATAAGACTATCTCTCTTGTTGAATCTTTCAGGGGACCCTGTCTCACCATAGAGTCTTCATAAAACTATCAGCCTTGCTTTGTTATGCTGGGTCAAATGGTCATTTCATTTTGTCATATATCATCATATTGAGATTTTTTTTATTCTCTATAATTATTGGTCAGTTATTTAATTGTGAAGATGCAGTCTGCTATTGAAAATAATGTGTATAAATCTGTGTGTGACTTTTATCATATTTTCAACTAATATACTTTTTGATGGACATAAATACCATTCTCAATAAAACTTTAAAATTTGAGATTTGGAGATTTGTCATTAATGTCTTCTCAATCATCTTGTTTTGGATGCTTTATTTAATCCATGATCCTTTGCATTCTTTTAGAGTTTTCACTGTGCAGTTGCTTTGAAAGTCAATCCCTGAATATATATCTAGCATTTTTATCATTTCTAGCTTGGTTGTATTTGTTAAGTTTAACAGTGCTTCCAGACTCTTTTCTCATGAGCTGTTTCGACTTCCTCTTAGTGCATCTTAGTTTCTGAGATATTAGGGACAAATGTGGGGCTCCTCTGTCTTTTCATTATGGCTATCTAGGATTATTCATTTCTAATGGGCATGAGTCATAATTACTTATTATGACAGATCTCTTAAATTTCAGTTCTTTTTGCTGTCTTTATTCCAGTTTCATGTCAATGCATTTTCAATGGTTATGTTTACTTAGATTTCCTATCAAATTTTTTCAGTCCTTTTCCTTTCCCTACCACCAAATTTCTTTTTCATATGAACCTGTTTTCTTAATCAGTGTTGCCTTTACGTGCTATGTCTCCTTTGTTCAGTAAAATCTATTCTTTGTTGACTAAAATAGTTTCTTGAACTTTGTGTCTTGTCTTTCTTTATTATAGTGTTATTTTCATAGTTAAATTTCAAAGAAATATTATCAGAATAAATGTCTTTATTATTAGCTCCCATTTTTTGTAATTAATAGATTTTTCAAATGAATGGATATAGAGTTTTTTATTTTTTATTTTGTGGGGGTTATTTTATACACAAGGCCATCTTCAACTTTATCTTTTATTATTCTAGAGGGTGGTAAGAACCCCACTGTTTCTGACCATCTAAAATATTACTTTAACTAATGGAATTCTAAGCTGAAGATTCTTGTCTGATGACCAGTGAGGTGATCCATCTCCAGAAGAACTTTTATCACATCAATATTGACATTTTTGCTACAAAGGAAACCAGATGGCACCAAGAAGTTACCTGCTGGTCCATATCTTCTCATCAGAGAGTTGAATAAAGGAGTCAATGCAGTTTGCTTCACTGTGTGCTTAAAGACAACAAGAAATATAACTTCATAAATCAATTGATCATCTTATCTTTTAGAGGTCTTGCTAAATGTAAGCAAAGATATTGTCATCAAAACAATGCCATCATATGCATCAATATCTATAGCAGAGATTGACAGTAGAAAATATGAAGATTTGTTAGGATCCTCTAAACAAAATCAACTTATAAATTAATACTTAATGACTTTAGTGTAAAAGTGGTTAATGGAGAAGATATTATAAAAAAGTTAGGAATACAGTTTGGAATTAGGGAATAGAAGCAGCCACAGAAGCTATAAAATACTCAGAAGTCTCATACCTATACATCATGAATACTTCCTTTAAGAAGAAAATCAGACAGTACTGGACAATATATCACAAGAAATTGGAATTGTCATAAACATAGATAAGGAATAAGTGATTGCTGTTGTGATTTATTATTTTTAAAATCAACTTTGAACCTGTAAGAGTAGAGGTGCAATCTAACAATAAAATAAGGGGCGGCTAGGTGTCACAGTGATTAAAGCACCGGCCTTGGAGTCAGGAGTAACTGAGTTCAAATCTGACCTCAGACGCTTAATAATTACTTAGCCGTGTGGCCTTGGGCAAGCCTCTTAACCCCATTTGCCTTGAAAAATCTAAAAAAACCCCAATAAAATAGGAAGAAGTGGCATATATATTCAAATTTTATAAATTAAATATGAATAATTTGAATAATATAAACAAGAAATAAAGACAATAAAGTCCTTTATATAAACTTGAAAGTGGTTAAAACTACTTGTTTATGAAAGTTCCAAGTATTTCAGAAAAATTGAGGTCATAAAGCTAGATTTCCTTATACATTTAAATTTTATATGATACTGCATTGCAGGATAAATACCTTACTTGGAAATTTGGGTTGGCAGCCCTTTGAGTTATTCCAAAAGCTAGGCTTGCATTTTGTCCCTGAGAGTTTGAAACAGATAAGTGCAAATGAGCTCAGAAATAAACTGTTGCCATCGACTCAGACCTTTTAGTCATGTAAACAAATAATCCCATCTATGACCAATATTCTAGTCATTCTTCAGATTGAGAAAAATAATGAAGAAATATATTTTGATATTATAGTCCAAAGAGACAGGTTCACTCATGGAAACATTAATTTGCTTTAGGTGATCTGGTTGTTAACTTGAGATTATTTTTGTGATATATTGAGTGAAATTGTTATTTTTTGTGGTAATTAATGTGCAGTCAGATTTTTTCTTCTCAACTTATCATTCTTGTTCTATTTCCTTTTCATACTATATTATTACTATAAAATCATTTTGGAGGAATTAAAAAAGTTATGCATAACCAGTTCTTATTTATGCTATGAGGTTTACTTACATGAAAAGTTAATTGATAATTCATATGTTTTTAGTACTTCCCAACAGTTATTACTAGAATAAGAAATTGAGCATCTTTAAAGCTTTAAAATTATATTACAATTATTAATTTTATTAGAAAGAGAGTCAAGACAAAAGAGCTGATCTAAGTAATGCTGTTTCAATTAAAAAATGCATACTTATATTTTGGAAACCAGCCCACTGAAAGATATGTTATGCAATGAATACAATGAGACAAGTCATACTATTCAGCAATTCTTGGATAACCAGATGTATCTTCACCAGATTAATTTTTAGTCTCTGTAACTTAGAAATAATATAATTGTTTTGTGTTAAATGAAAATTATAGTTATTGAGGTGACTGATCAATAACATTTTTGATAACTGCATCAATTTTCTAATAAAATGTACAAACTTGAATGTTTAAAGTAAATGAGTTTTTCCTTTGAATATCTGTTTTATTTATTTTGTAACCTTTTAATCTTTTGTCATCTTTTTAAAATTATTTTGTCAATCTTTTAATAACTTTAAAAGTTATCCTTTTCCCCCAAAAGTTTCAAAACCCTTATAATTGATTTTTTCAGGTACTTGTGGCGCCTGAAACAGTTGCTGAAAATAAAGTTGCATTTTATATGTACATATGTGCACTGATTATATACTGTATGGGTAACCTTATAACCTTTCTGAATTCTGTTTCAATTTGGATTAGCATCTGCTTAGCCTCTGAGGGAGGATGGGAGCCACTAGGATGGCTTCCAATGAAGTATAAGAATGAGCAGACCAGCTGTAGGCTCTATCCTGTGCCAGTAAGAGGAAGAGAGCCAGCTGGCTGCCCTCTCAAAATCTGCACCATGAAACCACCAGGCATTTCTTGCCTTTAGAGAAGAAAAATTTTGGTACAGAACAAAAAAACATGATTGCGTACTTCTTCCATTTCTCAATGACTATCATTATTTTTTTTAAAAAAAAGATCTTTGGAAAAGAATTTCAGAGACTTCATTCACCATTTTTTTGAGTACTAGAGACCATCAAGTTCTTGTTTGCTTTGGAGGGAGAGTTTGGAAAGTACCAGCACGTTCAAGTAGATAGTTACAGAAATGTCAAAATTTTGTTTTTAAAAATTTGATTTGGGCAGGGATTTCTGAAGTTACCTAGCATTAGATCAAAACTAGGCTCTCAGTGATTCTCTTTTGAGCTAGAAATATAATAGAGCACTGGCCTTGGAGTCAGGAGGACAGTAGATGGAATCCAGCCTCAGGCACCTGACTCTTACTAGCTGGGTGACTTTGGGCAAGTCACCTCACCTTGCCTGCCTCAGATCCAGGACTATCTCCAGTCATCCTGATTCATATCTGGCCACTGAATCCAGATGGCTCTAGAGGAGAAATTGAGGCTGGTGACTTAGCACAGCATGGCATTACCACCTTGATTTCATGGTCTTCTTGAAGAATGAAAGACAAAATTATCATACCCCCCCCTGAGTTTGCCCTTCTATGGACTCACAGTCTTACCTTCCTCATGGTTATAAGGTCTCCTACTCAGGCAGTTTGGCTTAGGTCATTAGTCAGTAGTGATTGAATAGGCAGCTGATGGCTCAATGGATAGAACACTGGATCTAGTGTCAGGAAGACCTGAGTCAGATCCAGCCTTAGAACACTTGTTTTTTTGGTTTTTGTTTTTTACTATTTTGATCTTTATTTTTTAATGTATTTATTTATTTTCAGCCATATGTACATGTATATTTTTAAGTTACAAAATTTCCTTCCACCCTCCCTTCCCACCCCCCTCCCCTCAGTGATGAATAGTCAGATTAGGATTGTACATACATATTTTGATGTTTACCAATTAGTAATTTTCAGTATGAAAAAACAGGATTAAAGGAAAGAGATACATAAGAGATAATTTTTATAAAGTGTTCATCAGATTCTGAAGGGTTTTTTTGTGTTTTGCTTTCTTTTTCTTCCTCTGGATGGGGATAATATAGTCCATAGCCAGTCTAAAACAATTGCCCTAGCTCTCTGAACTGCTAAGAGGAGCTTAGACACTTCTGTGCTGTATGACCCTGGCCAAGTCATTTAACCTCTGATTGCCTGACACGATGGAGAAGGAAATGACAGTGTATTTGCCAAGAAACCCCAAATGGGGTCACAAAGGTTTGGACATGACTGAACAATAAAAAACAATAAGTATTATTTGTTATAACATTAACAGTGAATCAACTGCATTTTCCCCAGACAGTGTCAACTGTGTTAAAATTCAATGGGTTTTTGGTTCTTTGTTCTAAAGATCATGATAACATTTTTACTTTTTTGGTTAATGCTATTTGATGTTTTTTCCTATGTAATATACCATTAGTGAAACATAGATTTTGAAATATTTTATTTCTTTTTTTTAATGTTTTTTTTAATTCTTTTTTTAGGTTTTTGCAAGGTAAACGGGGTTAAGTGGCTTGCCCAAGGCCACACAGCTAGATAATTAAGTGTCTGAGACCGGATGAAATATTTTATTTCTTAAAAACATTTATCTTAGCATGCAAGATATAGAGTATAGAAGCCATAACTAAGACTAAAGCATAGTCAAAGACCTAGGTCAACACTTAAAACTGCCACAATGATTTTTTTTAGGTTTTTGCAAGGCAAACGGGGTTAAGTGGCTTGCCCAAGGCCACACAGTTAGGTAATTAGTAAGTGTCTGAGACCAGATTTGAACCCAGGTACTCCTGACTCCAGGGCTGGTGCTCTATCCACTGCGCCACCTAGCCACCCACACAGTGATTTCTTTTAAGCAGAAGGGACTATTTAAGTGGCTAAACTATGATATTAGAAGAATTTTTTAAAATTCCTCATTTTAATTTTGTTCAGTCAGATCTAAAAATATTGTATACAGGTCTCTGCTCTGCTCTGTTCCTGGCATTCTTCCTGAGATTGTCGGGCAGCAAACACCATATCAACTGTTCCTCAACTCTTGCTGAAGATACACTGGCTCTCAGGGAGGTGAACGATTTCCAGGTGAAGGAGCAGCCTATGGAGGAGGACTCTGGCAAGAATCTTACCAGTAATGCCAAAATGAGAAATACCCCTGTGATTGTCACAATCTATTCTCTTTACATTTATAGAGATGGATGGAGGCATCCTTGAATTCTTGAGGGATAACCTCTTCAGGTCATATAACCTGGAAAATTTCAGTCAGTTTTTGGATGAGCAATGGATCCCCCCACTTTGTAGATCTCACAGGAATAGAATCAGCACTAGGTGCTTTGCCACTTGAAAGGAGCCTAATGGTATCCAAAACTTCTTAGTTGGAACTTCAGCTCGGGACTGATAGACTTCAATTTGAGACAAATGGTCAATGGCTTCTGCATTAATTGATGATGCTCTGTCTGTAATTTACACTGTGGAAGTGTTCAGCCCATCTGTCTAGGATCAAATCTCTGTCATTAATCAATATGGACCCATCAATATGCATCCATCAGCACTGAATAATTGAGATGTACCATAATAAATAGCCTTCAGAGCATCATAGAAGCATTTTGGTTTGTTACTGTCTACATAAAGCTGAATTTCATCTGCCTTCTTAATGAGCCAAGAGTCCTACCTCTCTCTAAGCTTCATTTGTACTTTCCTTTTTTTTAGGTTTTTTGCAAGGAAATGGGGTTGTGGCTTGCCCAAGGCCATTCATCTAGGTAATTATTAAGTGTCTAAGGTTGGATTTGAACCCAGGTACTCCTGACTCCAAGACCAGTGCTCTATCCACTGCGCCACCTAGCCACCCTTGTACTTTACCTTTAATAGAATTAAAAGCTGCCTTCTTAGAAATGAATGAATTATCAAGCTGGTAAAGTCTGGAGTTCTCATTTTTCATTTAGCAACTTCTGTTTTTTTCATCATATTTATCAAACCAGTCTTGGTGTTTGCAAGTGTTCTGGTCCCGATGAGCACAGGCAGTGCTGTGCACCAGATCTCTGAAAGCTGCCCACTCTTTTTCTACTCCCATTGTTGCCAACTATGTGTTAGCTCATTTTTAAATTTCATACCACATAGTAAACCCTATGAAATCATAGACTGAGTATTTGTGGTTTCAAACAGGCTATTAACAACTTAAGAATTCATTAGGTTGCAAAAATTCATTTTAAATCAGTTTTGGGGAATTTGAAAACATCGTCTCCATAGAATTAATATTCTGCAAATACCAGTCAAATAAAACCATTATTATACAAAGTCAAATACAGATTGTCAATCCATAGTATTCCTATGGTTTCATACTGTGACAATGTTTCCACAGCTATGGTTTTCATATGATCATATCTGCCTTTAAGAATAAGGGATTGGATTCAGTCTCAGAGGGTTAAGTAGGTGACTCTGGGCCTTATTTTTGATAATCATCATGTTTGCTCAGTTCTCTTCTTATTTTTCCTCCTGACTCCAGGGCTATACACTGTGCCACATATCTCCTCCCTCCCTTTTTTAAACATTTGTGTGTGTATGGCAGCGATGTTAGGTGACTTGCCTAAGATCACACATTAATATCAAGTTTCTGAGCCTGGATTTGAATTCAGGTCCTCCTAACTCCAGGACCAGTCCCTCTCTTATTTTCCTCTCACAGTAGAATTATAGTAGGCCATATCAGCTTCTGTTTGCCTTTGCTAGAGACTAACCATCCTATATCCCTCAGGTTAAATAGAGAGGGAAATTGAGTAGGTTGGGTCACTAGATTACTGCAGCTGAGCTGCTGTGTTCTATATTATCTCTTCCCACAATGAGCCTTGAATTTCACAAAATTTGGGCAGATTGATCCAGTCTCTTAGCAGTCCCTCACAAAACTGCTGCTTCTTTGATCCTAATTTTGGAATGAGTTTCTAGATCTCAGATCTGCCCCACAGTCCCTCTGTGTTCCTCATAGTAATCACTGTGTATACAAATGTTTCTGTGACAATGTGAGGCTCCAACAGGAGAGACTTAAGACTAGTGGGATGAGGCGGACAGAGCAGTAGCCTGGACCTCTAACTGCATAGACACTGCCCTTAAGCTAGCTAGTTAGTGTCCCAGCCTCTATGAGGTTCAATAACCTCAACTCTAAGATGAAAGGACTACATGGCTCTTCTCTTCTGTCATCTGTGGAACTTCTTTAGGAGGAAGAGGGGCTTCCTCTATCTTTATCCTCACCCACCTGACAAGCAGTTGGAGCAAGGAACTTGCCTTGCTGTGAGCCCAAATTGGACTTCTCTGGTTTGAGTGACGATGGGAGGAGATTTAGAGGCAGATGCCACTTGGTGAGGCAATAAGTGTCTCCAGGGGACAGGTCTTCCAGCTGGACGACTCCTTCACCTCTCATTCCCTTTCTCTTCTTTCTCAGATGAACTCCAAGGATCATCTCACCTGCTTCTCTGTAGCTGCCACTCCTTGTTTCGAAGGATTTTCTCCCTCCCCACTGTAGAATTAAATGCAGTTTCCCAGATAAATATTTCCAAAGCAAATCTTCAGTTTTTTGAAAATTATCTAATTTGTTTTACTACCACTAACTTTGGGAAACAGGCAAAAGTATGTGTGAGAACTTGTTTCTCTACCCTTCCTCTACCCTTGCTTCATTTCCCTTACTGGCTGTAGGTAAGGAAGCATGGAGGTATTATTGGGGTTCTGGGGTTCTGTTCCCATTATTGCTGCCAATAAAGTCTGGGCACAGCTCACTTTAGAGTTTGGAAACGGAAGTGGGTAGAGAAGTAAAAACCAACAAGCAGCAGTAGGGAGAAGTAACTAACAGAATTATTAAGTACTACTGTGTGTAGTCCCTGAGAAGGACTACGGCCTCCATTTTACAGTTGAGGAAACTGAGGCAGACAGAAGTTAGGGATTGGCCCAGCATCACCTGGCCAGCAGGAGACTTAGGCCTCCCTCCCATTAGTGCTTGCTGATGTTCCCTGGTTACATCTTCTTTGCTGGGAGATAAGGAGAAGCTAAAGTAAGTTGCTAAAGGAGCTCCTGCCAGAAATGGAAATGTTCTTCTTGCTGAAATTGAGGAAAATTTACAGATCATTCCAAACCATGGAGCTTTGGAAGGGAACAACGGAAGATTTTGTTCCAGAAGCACTCAACTCAACAACCCCACAAATGGCTGAGGCTATTCATATTCATAACTGTGCTTCCTTTCCACAGAACCCAGCACCACATGCGCAGACACAGACACACACGCACACACACACACACACACACACAGAAAGTCCCCGTATCTGTCGACTGCTCCCGGGTCTCCACTCACACACTGGAGAGAGCCAACCTCTGAGTCCTCCCAAGTGGACCTTGAGGACCTTTTGCTTCATGAGTCAATCTGTAATAATTTAGGATGACTGGAGGAGAAGTAACACTGCATGGAAAGAAGACCTTTTAGAGACAACAAGAGAAATGGTGTTTGTTCTGTCTAAAAGAAGAGACTGAGAAACTAAAAAGTGAAATGAAAGTATTGTGATGCCCTCAGAAGAATGGATGGTGTCATTGTAGAAAGACTCAGAAATCAGTAAAAATTACTGAGGGTCATTGGAATCATCAAATGAGATCCAGTTGAGAAAGTACTTTGTAAACTTGATTTTGTTGTCATTTTTGGTTCCTTTTTCAGTCATGTCTGATTCTCTGTGACCTGTTTGGGTTTTCCTGGGTGATCCCCTGGAGGAGGTGGCTGTTTCCTTCTATAGCTCACTTTATAGATGAGGAAACTGAGGCAAACTTACCCAGGGTCACTCAGTAAGTGTCCAAGGCCAGATTTCGTGAGTCTTCCTGACTCCAAGTCTGGCACTCTTATGCACCATATCTCCTACCTGCCTATTTTGTCAGTTGAAAGTGCTATATAAATGCCAGCTATTGTTATTATTAATAAGTTAAATTGGGTTTAATACATTCCATTTAATAAATTAGAATAATTCATTGTGTAAAGAATTACATAAATAAAAGAAATATTATAAGGGGTAAATTTCAGTGTTATTTTTATTCCCTTAGATTAATTTCCCCTTGGATAATTTGTTCTTCTTGTTAATAGAAACAGGAACTTTTAAATATATGTTGTATAGAGCCCATTAGAAATGGAGTATTTCTGAATGAAGTTACTTGCTGCAATAAAGAAAGAGTTTGTCTGTCCTCATTATTCACACTTCATCAACTAATCCTAGCAATCTTTCAGAGAGCACTGCAATGGGCCGGCTGGTCAAATTGAAGAAAAATGACTAATGATAACAGCAGAACTTATCCAAATATCCCTTCCACTGTCTCCTTGTCCCTCAGTTTCCTCATCTGTAAAAGGCAAGGTAGTGCAGTGGATAGAGCACTGACCTTGGCTTCAGGAGGACAGGAATTCAAATCTGGCCTCAGACACTTGCTACTTTCTAACTCATGACCTCACATTCAGGGCCATCGCCAGTCATCCTGAAACATATCTGGCCACTAGACCCAGATGACTCTGGAGGAGAAAGTGAGCCTGGGGATTTAGTCCAGCACTCCTCACTCAAGTCACTCATAGATTCACGTGCTTGTCATGGCATCACCTCCCTGATGTCATGGTATTATTCAAGAATGAAGGACAAAAGCAAAATAGTGATAATCCTAGTAATTATCTCCCAGAAGGGTGAAATGAAATGTTATCAGCACATGGTAGCATTATAAATACTATTGTTGCCTCTCCAAAAAGAAATCAGAGCAGATTATCTAATTAAAAGTAATAGTGATGTAGAGAATTGTTTATACCACACTTCTTGTTGGAAAGAAAGTAGTACCCCTAGATCCCTCTAGACATTTGTTTTTTCTTTTGAATGAATAAAAGAACATTTCCTTGTGTCATTTCCTTTATATGGGAAAACACTTCAATAAGTGCTTGTAAGGATGATAAACACATGGGAAGAAGGAAATCTGAATATAATGAACTCTACCAGTCCATATGCAATATAAGCATTTTATTCATAAGTATTTAGCGAATAATTATAGGGATGATTCAGTGGATTCCATTTATCCGAACAACTCAGTCTGTTTCTGGGATCACAAAACAATCAGATGAGGTTTAATATATTATAGCCAAAAAGTGTATTGAGGTATGCTTTTTGAAATGCTTTTAAATAGTAGAATTTATATCCATACTCCTTATTTTTAATCCATAATGTTACCAATAATCATAAATTACCAGTAACCAATAATTACAACAACTTCTCCATCTTTGAAAAGATATTAGAACACAAAAACAAGGAAAATACTTTTCTATAAGTAAAAAAAATGAAGACAAAATTATAATGATGAAATGATCATTGGTAGACTTGTTAACACATTTCTTTTTCAGACAACCTGTAATCATGATTTGATAAATCATTTAGCATTTTTTATGAATTAACTTATGTTAGTTATTTCTTATGTTTGTTCTTCCCACTGTGGTATACATTATATGTAGAATATATAAAAATACTTATTATTACTTCTTAGTAGCAGTTATGGTAAACATTCAATAAACACTGTCTAATTGATGTAAGTTAAAATAGATTTTTAAATTTTCGGGTGATGAATTTTGGTTAAAATTATTTCTTATGTTTTTGATATTTCAAATATAAATTGTCATATTTAAAACTTTATCCTGTTATAGATTATAGTTGAAGCTACCTATGCACCCTCCTTAGTGATCAGGCTAATGATAAACATCTTTGAGTTTTCTTTCTTAATTCCTTAATGTGGTTCAATTTTTGCTGATAGTAATTCAAATGTATTAAAATATCTTTAATATTTCCAAATTATAGTATTACATTATAATAAAAGATTAAACATATCCTGTGATAATTCCAGTTCATGTTTTCGATTATCCTATAAGATTTCAGGCCCTCTAAATCTCTAAAATTGAGATTTTTACTTAAATGAAAATGCTAGTACAATTGAAATGAATCAAATAATAATGTCATTATCATCGCATTGACTTAAGATTTTTTAACCATTGTGTTTCTTTTAGAAATATTAGGTGGGTTTTTTGTGTTGTGGGTTCTTTGTGTTTTTGTGTTTGTGTGTATGTGTGTTATACGTTCTTTGATGAAAAGAAATGTAAAAGATCAAGTGTGATCAGAAAATGAGATGATAGTGATAGACAGTTCATGCACTTCTCTGGTAGCCACAAAATAGTTTGCTGTCAATATTTTCTTGAAATATATTTCAAAAATACCCAGAAAAAACGCCATGCTTGTTGACTAAAAGAGTATTAGATAAATGAAATACACCAGTTCCTACTTCCCCTGACCACAAGAATTCATGTTAGCCATTAAATTCAACATCATTGGATCAAAATATTTAGCCATATCATTTCCTCGGCAAACTTGAATGACATATTGTAATTCTTCTTTTGTCCCTTCTCTGCTTGTGAATATGTGGATAATGGAAACAGTCCCATCCAAGAAGTTGTTTTGTCCTTTGTTCTTGAAGACCACAACATCAGGGAGGTGATGCTGTGACAAACACTTGAATTGGATTTGAGTGAGGGGGGCTTTCTCCTTCAGGGCCCTCTGGTGCAGTGGTCAGAGATGACTTGGGATGACTGGAGATGGCCCTGGATGCAAGGTAATCAGGGTTAAGTGACTTGTCCAAGTTCACACAACTAGTAAGAGTCAAATGTCTAAAGATGGATTTGAACTGCCATCCTCCTGACTCCAAGACTACTGCTCTAGCCACTGTACCACCTCGCTGCCCTCATCCAAGAAGTAGAAGAGTAAACAAAAAGTGACTGCATATGTCTATATTTTATAACAAGATACTTTTAAAAAATAGGTTTGAATTCAAAATCTACATTGCAAGAAATAGTGACTGGTTTGGAGCTCCTAGAGTTGAACCTGAAGGAAGGGCATGGGGATAGGTATCATTCAGGGAAGCTCAAAAGAAGGGTTTAGGTTGATTGAGGGTCCTGCATCTATAGCTAGTCCCCACCCTGACACCACTAGGGACTGGGATGACAAACATCAGTTGGCACAGTTCTGAGTCTTCCCAAAGTTCCAAGAACTTCATGTAGGCAATCCTGAGGAGATCTGAGAGAAGCAGAAGCTACATTTTAGAGAACATCTGACTGTGGTGCTTCTAGGTTTATAGAGGTATTGTCATGGTGGGGGCAAGGGGAGATCGGTGAGGCAGCAACTGGAGGATGTGCAGCAGCTCAGATCGAGCTACTTGGTCCAGGTGGTAGAGCATTTACTAGCCTTCATTGTGAAGACAAACTTGAGGCAGCAGTTGGGTGTGAAGACAGTCTACCTTCTAAACCAGTGTGATGGGTTTCCCATCTGTCATTCTGACAAATATACTACTTTAAGGGCTGGTGCTCTGCTACCAGAACAGAAAGTACCATACCAGTAAAGTGCTTGGATTTGGACCTTGAATGGTCACAAATGGAAATAGTGAAAATGGCCAAAAGGAGATGACTGAGTTCCCCAGCCCTCCTGTTCTGGGTGGCTCTGGGATCTTACTACTGCCAGTCCTTCAGGTTCAATGAAGACCCACGCTCCCCCCGACCTTACAACCAATCAAACAACTGGAGGGCTGACCTGTGCAATTAGGCCTATTACAGTGAGGGGTCAGCTGGGCAAGGTGTCCTTCTTGCTTGCCTTTACCATAATCTTTCCATTCTGGGGCTTGATCTATGAAAGAGGACTTCTGGAGAGGGTCTGGCTGCTGTGGGAGTCTTTTGTTCTTAAACAGTTTTAGTGGCTCCCATCTCAGTGAGACCCTCAGCACAACGTCAAGGCTGGGCAGGTACCAGCCTGGGCTAGCTATCTGGTGACCGAATGCCACAGTCAGGTGCATCCTAACCTGTCTCAATAGGTTAAGCATCAGGATGGTCTTTCCTCTCCAACCTGCCTTCTTTGAATTGTGACCTCCTCATCAGTATGATCCAGTTTGCAGTAACTTTAGAATGATGTCAGCTCACCATTCACAAGCTCACACTGCTCTGCTGTTGGTATATCCCCAGAGCTCATTCTCACCCAATGCCATCTCACCCAAGGCCTTTCTCTCTGGGGTGGGAGTGAACCCATTCCGGATGAGCCTGCTCTTCAAAGAAAAGTGTCCTCCCCTGGGGCATCCACCAACTTCTCCACGATGGTTGAGTTAAGGCTCCAGAAACCTTGTGTGACCCACTACTCTGGATTAGTGGATCTGAACCTGACTCCCTTTGGATTGGCTGAGGGCAACAGAGGCCATTGCACATACCTCATGGAACCCTTCTCCATTTTGGCCTTCAAAATTCTCATTCGAATATCTTGTTTTTACTGTGAATAGCTAGATACTGAACTGCCTAATTTATTGGTAAAACTGAGTAAGTGACCCCTCATGGACTTTTAAGGCAAAGTATACACGCTGACCATTTGGTAGCGCGCAGAAGCAGTATAGTAAAGAGCCTTTTGAGGTAAATTTGAGGAGATTGAGAGGATGCAGATGAGAAAAAGCTGTCATCCTTTGTAGAGAAAATAATGAGGTGCAATTGAAAAAAAGGCAGAGGAGCATTGGATAGTATAAGACTTCTGGATAGTATAAGACTTCTATGATATAAAAACTAAATTTACCCTTTTTAAAAAATTTAAAACAATTTCTGCTTTTTACATTTAGTTCTTTCCTCTGGGATCAAATAAACCATGCTCTACATCATAACTGAAATGGCCTCTGCTGAAACCAGCCCCCCTCCAAAGACAGCTCATCATATGTTTGCCAAGCTCTAACTGTTTATAAGTCTTTACTTCCCTCAGTCTCAAATTTTCTTCTTTACAACTTTCATCCATTGTTGCTTGTTCCACCCTTCGAGGAAGAGTAGTACTGGTCTTAGTTATCCTCTATATGATAGTCTTTTCGTTACCTGATGATAGCATTCAAGGCCCCCTACCCTAAGCCTTCTATTGTTTTCTATGCAAATTTAAGTTCCCAAGCTAAATATTTATTTAAACAATTTTCATATTACAAGGTTTTGCGTCCCTTTATACTACGCCAATCACTGCACTCTTGGATATATCCATATTTGTCACTGTCCTCCATAAATCACGGTAAGTAGGATGTGGACAGAATGCTTCAAACATAGTCTGACCTGGGAGTACATAGGTCTGTGACATTTGACTTCTATATTTTCATCAATGTGGCCTAAAATCATAATATAAGAAGATTTGGGGGCTGAGGTGTCAAATTTGAGGGTTCAGAGTTAGATTTATATGTAATTGGGAAATGTTTAGCAAAATAAATAAAAGCGCAAGGCAACATGGATGATATGAACTTGTGCTTTTGTAAGTCAATATACAGCCCACAGGAATCCATTTCTATTTGTTGGACACCTTTGATTACAGCCAATAAAATGCAAAATGATTGAGGAAACAAAGGTTCAAGCTTCTGAGGATATCAGTTTATTAAGCAAAGCATGTCATTTGCTTAACAGATTGGGACTAGGATTCCTCAGCTTTGACACTAGACCCTGAGTACAGGGGGAGACAGATATTTTCAAATTAAAAGTTGCCAACAGAATACAAACCAGGATACAAAATTAGGTCATCTGTTTTCTAATTGGAGGAAAGATTGGGGATTTTCAAGTTGGGACAGGTAAGCAAAACAAGTGCCATTCCCTGAAATAATAAAAAGTTTTCCTATTCCACCCCACCCCCAGTGTCTATATTCAATCAAAGGGACATGGAAAAATAACATTAACCATTATAAGGGTAATTTTCACTTAAGACATGGCTTTCTTGAGCATCAGTCTTCGGATCTGCCTGGGTTTCTGGTTAGCATGACCTAAGTCATCCTGAATTTTTCCAGTCAATAGAGAGGTGGAGATGGTCCAGCTTTCTAGCCATACAGGACTAGATTCAAAGAGTGAAATATCACTAAACCCATAATTGAATAAAATTTTCTCACAAATTAGAAATTGGACTAGACCCCTAAGTGAATAGAAACAGAACTGAACTAGATTCAGAATTGAGTCACAAGATGGAGTCAGTGTGGTGGGTTCACTTAATATTCACAATTTCTCAGTACAGAGATAAAGAACCAGCCCTTAGAGTCAAGAATCTGTGTGATCCTGGGAAAGTCACTTAACTTCTCAATGTCACAGGCAAGTCTATAACTTGACAAGTAAATACTGATCTGTTTGGTAGAAGGAATATTCTCCCCAGGAATTCCTATATCAATGAAATCACAGATCTGGGGGAAAAAGTTACATTAGCTTTTCTGGCTTCCACATGATAACTGTTGACTCTTAATTTTCATTTAAACATTTTGATATTTTTTAACAAGGATCATCTGTCTTTTCTCAATCCTCTATTTATACCATTAATTTTTAAATTCCAGGATTTCAGCATATTTGTAAGGAAATGGAAATGAGTCAAAAGTTACAACTAAGGTCTTCACTGATCTTGGCACACAGATTTATCACAGATTCTAGTCTTTTTGGTGTTTTTCACGTGCAAAATCTTTTTCATAAAAGCAGTACCAATTGCCACATAATACTCCCCAAGAAAATTTTTCAGAGTACAGGAGAAACAAAATCTACTCACACAAAGTAAATGATGCCTATCTACTTGCAATTACAATTTTGTAGTCTTATATGCTTCCCCTATCCCTGCATCAAGAACCTAACTTTATTATCTATTATTATTAGCAATAATATCCAAGTAACAAGGGGGGCACAACAAATTGTCCCTATTTTATGTACGGATTGAAGATAGTTCTTGTTTTAGAGAAAGGGTAGTACATTCTTTAGGACTCTTGACTGTAGCTGCCATAGGAAAACCCTATGGCTCAGTTACCATATTATTCTCTCTGTGCTAACATAACAAAATGTAGCACTTTCCACTTATATTTTATATATTATATTATATTTATATTATATTTATAATTATATTTTTTTATTCACAGATTTGGCACATAGTTCCTTCCTCCTGAAATCTTTTTAGACCCACATTCTATCATCCCCTGCATTAGCTGTTGCATCTTGCTTTGTGTTGTGTACAAGTTTTATAAGCATGCTATTCATGTCTTTGCCCAAGTGTTGAACTGAATGGTAACAAGGATGTACTCTCTCTCATACTTTTCTAGGGACCTCATCAGGGATGACACAACTCCATTAATCAGTTATTAATTGCTATTCCTTGGATCTGATTGTTCAACTGCTTCTTAATTGATCTAATTTTTCTATTATCCAGTATGCATCTCTTCACATGGACAAGCCTATGATAGTCTTTATTAACTGTATTGCTGAAACCAGACTTGCCATTTCTGTGCTCCTTCTCTGAATTAGGCATCTGATTAATTTTTAGATTTTTTTTTCATTTCTTCATTCCATTATTTTATTCTGAGATTTCTGACCATATCTGAGAATCCTTCTAACCTCCCATCTTTGCCTTCCTTAATGCTGACTTCTTTTCCCACATCAACTACATAGCATCACTGCCATGACCTGTATGTCATCAGTTCTAGAACTTGTAATTTGGTGCTCTCAGTTTCTGGCCAGACTTTGCTAATTATTGCTCCTAATTGCTGTCACATATTTTCTATAACACTTGCATCTTCTAATTAATTAATTTCCACTTCTTGCAGCCCAGTGACTCCAGGGAATTCTTTCCCTCCTTTAAGCAAATATTTTAGTGCTTCTCCCTTTTGACATTTTGCAATGTCCACCTTGTAGATCACCAATGACTCGGGTCATTGTCATTAGCTTTCTCTTTTATTTGACCACTGAGTACTACTGAAGGAAAAATGCTTGATAACTACATATGAGTTTCCAATTAGTCGTTTAGTTGCTTGCCCTTCATTCTCTAAAGAGACCAACCTGCAAGTCCCATGACTCTTAAATGATGGGGGGGCTGTGCTAAGTCACCAGTCTCATTTTGTCCTCCAGAGCCATTCATGTCCAGTGGCCAGATATGGATCAAGATGACTAGTGATGGCCTTGGATAGCCTTTATAAGCTAAGGTCTTAAATAGGTTTCAGGTGGATTGAGGCAACACCCATTCAATGTTAAGAAATGAAACAGAATAGTTTCTTTTACCAAGTCAAAAAACAAAACAAAACAAAACAACACATCAGTCTGGAAGGGGAAGACCTTCAGGGTTTCTGGTCAAAACTGAAGCAAGTGCTTTTTTATGGTCACTCTGAGCCAATCAGGGCACAAACCTAATGTGGACCTATTGTTGGTCTTTCAATGAGAGCTAGAGCAGGAAGAGGAGGGAGGAAGGGAGAAAAATTTGGAATTCAAAATCTTTAAAAAAGAGGAATGTTGAAAAATATCTTTATATGTAATTGGAAAAAATAGAATACTATTTGCAAAAAATAAAAACCCATCATCTGGGGTGCTTATTTATCATATATACTTTCATACTTATTTCCCACAGTAGTTATTGTAGGTCATCTATATCTGCTCAAATCCCAATCCAACTCCTTTCTCCCACAGAAAATAACATTTTATGAGAAAAATTGAGTGTTTCCAGTCAAGTTCCTCATCTGTTTCTTATTTTTCTCTTATTCACTGAAATAAATCTTTATAACTTTTACTATTCTTCATTTCTTTTCACTAATCCTTGAAGAAGAGATACCCTATTTCTTTGCAAAATTAATATCTGTGATGGAGGAAGAAATTGATTCTACTTCTTGCAGAAAATAATTCATTGGAACTTATAGAACAAATGAGTAAGAGGATGTTGGAATGACTGAATAAATATAGTCAATTGATGAAAGAGGCGGATACTTAATGAAGAATTACCTTGATGTGAACTTTAGGAAAAATGTGTAGCTCAGTTTAAAAATACAAATCTACTAAAATTATAATTATATTTGTATAACTTATACATATATACATATACACATATTAACACATATATAGAGAAAGTCAGAGAGAACACAAAAAATAGGCAAGGGGCGAGAGAGAGAGAGAGAGAGAGAGAGATGGAGAGATTATAATTTGTATTGTATCAGAAACCTTGAAAATCCCCACACATCAGATTCCTGAAAATGAGATGATCTAGGTTACTATTCCTAGACCTGTTGGATACAGTGTCACTGAAAGCATATTAAAGCTTTTAATGTTTTACTTTAAAAGCAGAATGTACAGTGGCATATTCCAGATGCCCAAGTGCTATGTTAGTACCTCTTTTACTTTTAATGTGACCTAGTTAATGAGTTTTGAGGCCTTTCATACCTATACTACTGAAGAAGGATTGTGAATAAAAGTATAGGACCAGAGTTAGAAAGACTCACTACTCTCATTTTACATAAGGAAATAAATCTCAAGCCCAGAGTTTAAATTACTTGACAAAAGTCACACAGTTTTATAGAATTAGATATGAGATTTGAACCCAGCTCTCTAGAGCACCCAGACCAATGCTCTTTCTCTTGGTTACTTCCAAAATAAAGGCTGTTTGAGACTTGTTCAACTAAGAGAGTTTGATGACAACATCCATCCTCGGGAAGAACAGATGCTGGATAAGGCTTTAAGTAGAATGTTCATAAATCACTTAAGGAAGACAAAGCCACCTATGGCTAATTTTGCTTCCTCTTTGATTTTCATACATGCAGCAGTGATGATGGAGACAAAAAATATTTTCTGATTCAAATAATACTGAGAAATTCTGCCTGCATTTCTTCCTCTTTTTTTTTTTGCAAGGCAAATGGGGTTAAGTGGCTTGCCCAAGACCACACAGCTAGGTAATTATTAAGTGTCTGAGGCTGGATTTGAACTCAGGCATTACTGATTCCAGGGCCAGTGCTCTATCCACTGTGCCACTTAGCTGCCCCCTGAATGCATTTCTTAAGGCCTTTTAATAGGCCCTCTCATCTCTTAGAATTTCACCTGACTGATCCACCGATGGCAGCTTTCACTTAAGCAAGACTTAAGGAGGTTACTTGCTAATTTAAGTTATGCATAAATATGGGCCAGAGCTTAACTAGTCCTTTATTTTTTAAAAAAATATGTTTTATTTGACAGCTTGCAGATCCTGTGTTGCAGGATGTGTCTAGGAGAAAAGAGATAATGGGGTTCATAGGGGTTGAGAAATCCCATGTAATTTACATATTTATGCTTCACAAGAAATTTAACTTTTTCTGGTTTCATTTGCTTCAATTGTTTTATCCCAGTAACAAGTCAGTGAACTAATTTACCACTATGGTTATTGGGTGGATCGAACTTGCAAGGAAAGATGTTATGAACTAGCAAGTACTTCTAATGCATTTTGCATATGGTTAAAAAAATCTTCAAAGATTTTTCATTAACAATAGAGGACAAATAAAATCATTACCATGATAACCTTTAAAAGTATCTGAAGGGTAATTTAAAATTTTATTTTCACTCATAGTCATTTCCTGGAGAGCCGGCATACATAGCTTCAATTACAACTTTGTGTTTCACAGTTGACTAGTGGTAATCCGATGGTTATGAGGCTCTGGATGAGACTTAAAATTGTATAAGGAATAACTCAGTGTGGCATTGTTTGTGTCGAGTGGCCAGTTGGGATGAAACAAGGTCTTGTTTTGATCCATGCAGTTCATTTAGCACAGAGGATGATGTTTTCCTGGAGACGGGGCTCAATAGTCATAAAGAGGACCAGGAGAAAGACCGTGGCTGGCTGAGGAGAAAGATGGTGTTCACGCCCTTGGCCTCAGTCATCGGTGGCCTCTGGCCCCTCTCAGGGCTAACTTGATGTATGGATGGCAAATATACATGAAGTGTCTATTCTCCGGACACACAGCCATGTGTTTCCAAGTTTTCTCCAGTTTTCTGACCTGACCACAGAGACAGCAAGATGGTCAGTGGCAGAATTTCTTGTTAGGGAACTCCTTGAGGACTCAACTTGAGGATCAACTTGCAGTTGTTCTCAATGGTGCCCTCAGCTGCTGGAAAGCAATCGAGGTAGGGGGGAGTGCTGCATTTGGGGTCAAATGACCTAGAAACCATCTAGCAGTATGACCCTAGACAAGTCATCAAACTCCTCTAACCTCACTCTCATCAGCTATAGAGTAGGACTGGTTTATCCCAAGGTTTCTTCCAATTTCAGTATGTTATGTGATAATACAATCTAGGGTCATGGGCATACTCTGTGTGAGGACCAGGGAGACTGACTGGGCATGCTTGGAGGCATTGCTTAGCCGTTCAGGAGGTCAAGCTTTGGGGAAGGACTAGACATTGTGCTTCTTGAAAAAGTTCCAGAACCCAGACCAGGGCAGGAGATATGAATGAGAATGATTTCAGGGATCCTTTAAATTTCTGTTATTAACCATTCCCACCCACCTTTACCACATGTATGATTATGTCCTGAAATTTAATATAATTGTCCTAGGTTTTATTATTTATTATTATTTTATTATTTACTGAGATCCTGTGGTAATTAGTAGATGAAAACAAACAGTGTACTTTTTTCAACAGCATTAAGCAATATTCAGAAATGTTACAAATACATGGCCATTTGGCTCTTTAGGAGTAACATCTGATAAAGATGTTAATAGCATTTGTGAGTCTTTAAAATTTACAGTTTAAAGTTAAGTACTCTCTTGACATTTTTAAATGGAAATCTATTTTTAATAAATTCCATTTAGCTTGGTTAATTGATGTTAGTAATAAATATTTTAGTTTAATATCTTAACTTTTTAAAATACAAGTTTGACAGGGAACCAAAGAGTGGAAAGAAAATTAATTGCAATATATTTCAAAAGAAGGAAAAAAGCTAAGAGTATTTATTTTGAATCTAGGTTGTTCCATCTTTATTAGTTTTTGGATGTGAAATTTAGTAATAAGAATTCCTCTTGGTGCACATGACTTTTTTCCTGTTCATTGTGAAGGTGATTCTTAAATTGTTTTCTCAACTGTCACTGGTTTACCATAATCCTATCAATTTTGAATTGATACCCTAGGGTCACCATGCTCCTCCCAGGTCATGTGAATAGATATTTTTGACTATCCATGATCCTATTTTGGTGTTTTATTGGCAAAGATACCAGAGTGGTTTTCCATTTCCTTCTGCAGCTCATTTTACAGAAGAGAAAACTGAGGTAAACAACTTTAAGTAACTTATCCAGGGTCACACACAGCTAGTAAGTTTACATGTATGTGTGTGTGTGTGTGTGTGTGTGTGTGTGTGTGTGTGTGGCCAGATTTGAACTCAGGAAAATGATTCTTCCTGATTCTAAGCCAGGAACTACTGCACCAGCTAATTGCCCATATATAAACATACACATAAACACACATACACACATGTGTGTGTATTCTCACATATGTATTTCATCTATTTCAGTATTATACAGTTATATGTAAAATGTTTTTAAAATTATAATTACATGAATTTTAATAAATCATTTGAACTTAGTTTTCTTTTTCGCTGATCTTAAAACTCAAACTTGTAAGATTACTATTTTTTACCAAATTTATTTAAACTTCATCAGTTTAATTTGAACAAACAAGAGGCAGTTCTGAAAATTCCCAAATTAATTGACATAAATTTTAATTTATTTTAAAAACTACTTCTATGAATCTTTGATCTCATTGATGATCATTTTCTCTTTGGGAATACAGATTAGAACCCAGATGTGTTTGTGTGACTCTCGTCCATGTCCTCCCATAAGTTTATTACAGAGAATCCACCCAAAATGCTGGGACCTTTATTGCTTTTTCTTGACATTGCTTTTGATAGTGCTTTTTCTTGATATTGCTGCACTTTGTGTCTTGCTTTTATTATAAGACAGTCTTTTTTATTTACATTTCTTCGATGACATCCCTATTCCACTTTTTCATAATCCATTGTCTGTGATGTGTTAACCCATTTTACAGATAAACTAAGGTCCAGGGAAGTTGTGCCCAAATTTATCCAGAGTCAGGAAGCACCAGAAGTAGAATTTGAACCCAGGTCCTGTGATTTCATAGCCCTGCTGCCCTCCTGACCTCCCTATAACTCTTTGGGCAATTCACAGAGAATGTCATGCCATGCCTGCCGCTCACAACTCTACAAATACTTTGAAAGAATCTGAGTCTATTTAGGGAGACACTTATTTCTGAATGACATTCAGTTCTGTCCTTCCTTACTCCTTTTGGTCCAGTTACATTATCTGTCCATACACACAGAAGAATGAACTCTCAAGGATGGCCGACTTACTGCATGTCGTAATTTCTATAGATGATAGACATTCTTCATTCACTTGGAATTTCCCATGCAGAAAACTCTAGGGTAAAATACAAGCTTCTTTATTTGATTTTTTAAAACCCTTCTCAATCTGCCTTCAACTTATTCTTCCAACTTTATAATATATTACTCTACTTGCCATAGTCTGTGGTCCAACCAAACTGTCTGAGCCTCTTCTGCACTCTTCATCTCCTGTTCTTGGGTCCTTGAACATTCTTGTTCTTCACACCCTGAAAGCACCTCCCCTTTTCCTCATCCTCAGAGAATCCCTTACTTCCTTCAAGACAGATCATTGCCTCAAAGTCAGTTGGGATTCCTCCCAGTTGCTATTAAGCCAATTCATATTTATTCACTGTCTTGTCTGTCTATCTATAATCTTTCTATCTTTGTATATCTATAGCTACATCTATAACTAAATGTACTTGTCTTCCCCAATAGAATAACAGCTCCTTGTGAGGAAGGACTATTTCCTACTTTGTTTTTGCAGCAATGTTCTTGGCACCAAATTCTGTGCTTAATAAAAACATTTGTTAATCGATTGACTCTGTGTCATACAAATTGCCTTTTATCAAATTTCATGTTCTTCAGCAGTAACATTTCTAATACAATTCCTTAATACATGCTAGAAGAGTTGAACATTATATTTTCTTAAGTAATTTCTGTTTTCCTCAGCTTTAGCATCATTATTCTACTTTGTAAAATAACAAGTATGTAACTCAGTTCTATTAGAATTAATTACAAAGCTAAAGGACCTGAGTGATTAGTTTTGTCTCTGTATAATTACTGGTTTAAGAGTGAGATGATAAAAAAAAATACACTGGAATTTGTTGTGTTTAGTTTAGACAAATAGAGCTTACAATAATGTGAAAATAAGGAGAGTATGCATGTTCCAATGAAATAAACCTTATGTCCCCAAAATGCAAAGAATGATTCTAAATTTTTTTGGTGTGAATATCTTTTTTTAATGGAAGAGAAACAAGGCAAGAGATCATATACTTGTAAACCTAAATCTTGAAAACATAATACTAGTTTAGAAATGTGAGTCTGCCATAGTTGTGTATTACATTGACTTTATTGCATTTTGGACATTACATAAAGGCCAAATAATACATGTTCCCCTCTACAGTTTTTATTTTCTACATTTCAAAAAAATATTTAATCCTGTTGGCAAAATTGCTTCTTCTTGGGGAAGCTAGGTGGTACAGTGGATAGAGCACCAGCCCTGGAGTCAGGAGTACCTGAGTTCAAATCTGACCTCAGACACTTAATAATTACCTAGCTGTGTGGCCTTGGGCAAGCCACTTAAGCCCCATTGCCTTGCAAAATCCTAAAAAAAAGGTTGTTTTTTAATTACTGATATTTGAGAGAAATAGTTATTTGCACAAAAATTTGTTATTGAATATTCAGTGCTTAATTATCTAGTTTAGAAATAAATATCTTGGTTTTTCTGTGTCTTTCACCTTCCTACCCCATAACTTTTTGCCATTTCAATATATTGGGTAAGTGATTTAAAAAAGGATAAAATTTATACTGGTTAGTTTTACTCTTTATTAAGAGTTATGACAAAGAATTTGCCCCAGAAAAAAAGATTCCATCATGGTTAGATGGATATTTTTGAATTATTTCTGATTTTGTTATCCTTCTCAGGTCGTATCATAGTTGATTGAGTTGATTACATAAGTCATTTTAGCATTTTATTTAATGTAACTCAAACCAGTTAACTATCATTATAATTATTTGTCAGTTGATTCTTCAGTCAATAGATATTAAGAGCCCATTATGTATCAGGCAATGTGCTAAATGCTAGAGGTACAAATATAAAAAAAGAAAAAGAATCCCTTCTCTTCATGGAATTAGACAACTCTCACAAGGAAGATAAAAAGGCGGTGGGGACCCCAGTGGGCAGGCATGCAGAAGAAGGCCCAGGGAGAGCAGCTGGGGGGATGGCTATGATCTGAGTCCATGTCAAAATGACCTGTTGGAGTGTTGTTCAGTGGAGATGCTCCGTCCAACGCTGGCCCTCACCTCCAGGGTGAGGTCATGGGTGGCTCCTTCGTGATTGCCACCCAGTGATAGAACCTGCACCTCAACACTCTTCCTCCCCATTAGATGGGGAGCTCCTGGAGGGAGGCAACCCTTTTGACCTCTCTCTTTGAGGGCCTAACACTTTTCTGGTATCAGAAGAACCCTTAAGTTCAGATGACATCAACCCAAGTCCAGAAGTTCTTTCTACTGTACAATACTGTTGCATGTATTAAAAATAACAGGTTATAATATAATTACTATTATTATTACTACTATTCCTCCTTAACAAATTTACATTAAGGATCTACTATATAAATGATGTCATTGTGTCAGGCTCTGGGGTAACAAATAACAAAAAGAAAAAAAAATCTCTGACCTCAAGGAATTGCCATCCTTCTGGAAGAATTATGCATTAGAATTAAACCAACAATGCAAGAGAATAAATGTGTATTGATTGAGAGTATATAATTATCATGAAGACGTTCAAGCTACCTCTCATAAATACTTAGAATGTTAGAACTAGAGTTCCTCAGTAAAAGCTAAGAAAGGATCTCAAAGGCAGCAAATGCAGTCCAGAACCTCCTCACCCCCCCAGAGGACCCCCAACCAAAGGAACTCAAGTGCAGTGGGAACCTGTCATGTGCCGAAGTCCCCACGTTCTCTTGACTGCTCTGCTTTTTACAGTGTTTTTCTTGACTTGGAGCCAACATCTGCTCTGCTCTGACTTCTGCAGTGACTTCTACCCCCTGGGATCAAGGACACATTTAATCCTCCAGTTTTTTTTTCTTCTTATGCAGAAGCCCTGCAAACATTTGAATAGCATCTGATGTATAGTGCAACTTGAATAAATGGGTAGTTTAGTTCCATTTGCAAATGAGGAAGCTGAGAGCCTGAGAAACTCCAGAAAGGGAGACTTTTCCCCAGATCCTGCCCGAGACTGCTTCCTAATCCTCAGATCCCCTTTCCTTTTCAGGGACACTTCCATTCAGATTTCTTGAGGCTCAAGGCAAAGCCTCCTTGCTCCCAGAAGTGTTCCCTGAAAGCCTTTTCTTCCTGCCTCACCCTGGGGAGCACTTGGCCACTGGGCCCTTTGCCCATTTGAGCTTCCTGCATTTTACTTGGTTGGATGCCTGGTATATCATTCTAGCATGTTGTCAGTGCCACCAGTGTAGGGGCAAGGCCATTCTTTTCATCATGTACACATAGTACCCAACATAGTCCTTTTTCATAGGCAAACATGTCCTAAATTGTTATTGAATGTAATTTTATTGGTCACTGCTTCTGAAGCCGTTTGACCAAGCAGAATCTAGGGAGGTGATTTCAGAATTAGGCTGTTTCTGAGTGACCTTCCTCCACTTTTTTAAAGTGTACTTCCCAAGGTCACCTAGCTGGTACCCATGTCTAAGGCTGGATTTGAACTCCGGTCCTCCTGTACTGTTGTCCCCTGAGCCTTTGGCTGCCCTTTTAGACACTTTTTCAGTTCTGTCTCTTCTGCTGCTTGCTAAAGAACAGTTCAGGTAATAGAACTAAGTTGTGACAGGTAATCAATTTAAAATATTCTTAAATTTAGTCAAATGATAAATAGTACTACAGACAGAACACATCAGTATTTGGGGACATTACAGGGTTGGTCTGAATTTGATTTCCCCTCTGTAACTGGGAGGAGTTTGGGGGCTACACTTTAAGACATGAAATTTGAAATAAAACAAATAATTGTATCTCAAAGCATTAAGTAAATATACATTTGGATTTTGAGACCTCAAGCTCTAGTGGTGTCTAACAAGGCGGGGGAATTATCCTTAGCACAAGTGGGGTCGGGGGGAACATTCAGAGCCTCAGCTTGACACCTCTGGATCTCAGGTTTGGTGCCTCAACTTTTGAGATGGCACTGATCCTGTATCTGTTTTAAGGGAAAACAGAAGAGTGCAATAAGATCCACCAGTTAGTACATGGCGGAAGATAACTAATCCTGTTGCTGATGTGGAAATGCTAGGTGAAAGCAAATTATTAAATTCTCTGCTTTCTATAGCTATGCTAGCATTTGTTATTCTGAGAGAAAAAAAGGTTTTTTGGAATATTTCTTGCTATTCTCTCTGAGAAAAGTCCTCCTTTATACCAGACCTTGAATTGATAACAGCCATCAGTGTACTCTGTTTATCTGCTGCCTCTGGGAGGATCCCACAAGGATGAAAACAGAGGCAGGAGCCCCACATGATAACAAACCGGTAGCTCTTTGTTTCCCAAAATGCATCTTTGTTACCCTGAATATACCTGCACAGATCTCTACACCTTTCCCTGCATGTAGACCATCCCCTGTACCCCTCTATGAATCCTAGCTTTTCCCCTACTAGCTGCTTTATCCATTAGGACAAAAGCCTGCAGGTAATTGCAATACATCTGTGAAATAAAACCTCTCTGTCCCTTATCATCCTGAGTCCTGAGTCATTGTGAAATTCTTTCACTGTTCAAATCCTAGCTTATCACCTGTGTCCCATATTGCATCATTATGACTAAATGCCTCAGAATTATTGCTTTTTGAATAGAAATTTTACTCCAAATCAAAATATAGTTTGTAGTTATTTTTAGTATTGAAATATCATTGTTAAATGAATTATTTTGGAAGTCTTATGGTGGGGCTTAGGAGAGTTAAAGTTAGAATTTATGTAGGAATTCATTAGTAAATTATTTAGTTTTATTTTCTGTGATTTAGTTGTTTAAAGATTGTGCATGGATTTGGTTTCTCCTAGGATTCAGAATTTCCAATCAACATACAACCAAATCCAAACTTATATTTCTACAAAGAAACTGTTTCTCCACCAAAAATTGAATACAGGCTAAGCAACATTTTTAGACTGCACGAGCTTCCAGTGAACTGGTAAGAACTCTGTATATCTATTAATGACATTTATTATGGAAGATTTTGGTGATTTTTAGGGATTCATGGCGAGAATGCTTCCTTTTAAGACAGATCCTAAGTTGCTATTATAAGCTGTAAATGGATCCACTTAGAATTGCAGATGATTTTTGAACAAAGTGGTTTAGGCACTTGATGGCAGTACAGACTAAGAGGACTATTCTGCATAAATGTCTTAGAGGCTTTAGTTCCAATTTCCTATAAGGAAGCTAACATCTGCAAAAGGATACCCATATTTTCTTAAATATAGAATATCATTTTGTATACATCATATGTATACATGAGACCTGTATTTATTTATATATGTGCTTATATGTGTATATGTATGTGCATACATATATATGTAACACGTCTTATGAATACAGAGCTGTTTTATTTAACTATTGATTATTTATCATTGCAAAATTTCCCCCTTGTATATGCATGTTTTTTCTTATTTGTTTCTAAGATAAAAACAAAAATGAGGTATCATTTGTGATATCATTGATTTTAAAGCAAAGTTTTATTTTCATTTGCTCATAGTTTTTGGAGGAAACTGTTCTTTATGCAATTAATCTATATATGCCTGTATGGCATTCTGAACTTGGTATCTCTGTGGTTTTGAAGAAGAAGCATTTATTTATATATTTTTCTGAGACTATAGGAGTAGATAATGTTCTTAACCATTGTTTATATAACCTAAATATTTGGACTTGAAATTCTGAGGAGAACCTAGGAATCCAATTAAAGCAAACACACAGTATAGTAAGTTAGTGTACTAAAATATCAGAATTGAATATGAACTCATATAATTGATTTCAATTTTATCTGAGATGAGAATATTTTCTAAATCTTCTATTAAAATTTCTCTCATTTCATTTTATACTTTTGTCTTCCTTATCAATTGCACATGTTTAAGTTTTACCCTAAAGGTGAAGAGAGTATTTCTAATAGTAGAGTGGTGGGATCAGGGAAGGTAGAAATAGGGCAAAGAGAAATGTGGGGAAATACAATTGGGAGATACTAGAGTTAAATCATGTGTGACTGGTGAGGATTGAGGGATTTGATAGATTTATTGGTTGGGTCATGTATGATGTCATCTGTTAGGAAGGAAGCTGGAGGTCTGTCCAGGGCTGCTCCTGATGGGATTCATGGTATTGACTGACCTCTGATAGTTCTTCATAACCTCTTTCTGAGTCTTTCTGCTGAAATGGTTTGAGGGTCCCAGACTAATGACCAGCGGTATGATGATGAGGGTCTCCTCTCTTGTTTCATTCATCTCCTTTGCAGTTTTGGCTGTTGAGTTTTGAGAATAATTTGCATGGACCTAGATGAGTGACCAGAAGTTTTATAGGAATTAATATTTTTTTTCATACTATGTTTCACATAAGAGTGCAAGAGCCCTATTGACATGAGGAAAGAAGTAGTTTAAAAAACAGATTTAAGCTTAAAGACTTCTCTAGGGGCAGCTAGGTGGCGCAGTGGATAAAGCACTGGCCCTGGAGTCAGGAGTACCTGGGTTCAAATCTGGTCTCAGACACTTAATAATGACCTAGCTGTGTGGCCTTGGGCAAGCCACTTAACCCCATTTGCCTTGCAAAAACAAAACCTAAAATAAAAAAGACTTCTCTAGATAGCTGGGCATAACGATGGCTATGGTTCAAGCCCCCCTGCACCCACCCCCAGCTGTGAAAATTGTAGAAACAGTAAATAGCCTTAGACTAACAGACTCATTTATCTCTTTATACTTTTTCTTCTCTCCTTCTATCTTTTTATCTATCTCTACCTGTCAACAGTTTCTTTGCTTTATCCAATTCCATTTTATTACATGTATAGGAAGGTAAAGTAGAAATGGTTTAATATTGCTTATAGCTAAAATATGTTTATTATTTTGTTTTAAAAGTGATGTGAGCATTTTATATTTTTCTAATTCTAAATTATAATTTTCTAATTCTAACTTGGGCTGTTTTTTTCTTGATAATGGTTAAAATTATGCCTATGTTATATTAGTATATTTTGTACAACACATGGAAATCACATGCAGATATTTGTCATGTACATATTGTTGATTAAATATTCCCTTTATTATCTCTTCCTATTACATATGGTTTTCAATAGATATTTTTGTGGAAATAAATAAACTTTATTAGAAAAAATTATTATAATTAAATTGTATTGGTGCTATCAGTGAAAATCATTATACAGGAGACTCTGGACGAAATATTTCTGTTCCTACTTTTGAGTATATTACTTTGCCAGTAACTTTCTATTCTGTGTAAGTAAGAGGCAGAGAAAATTCCGTAGGTACATGATAACAAGCTGTCTCTTGACACCTAATAAGAAAAAGTACATCAGTAGGTTGATACAGTAAAATGAAGTTAATCAAGCATATGGCTGTTCTTTTGAAAAACAAAGAATTAGTTGGTTGAAAGACACTTCACTACAAGAACTACAAGGTTCTTCAAAAATAACATTATTGTAAGGTGACTGGGAAATTTAATGTAAGTTGAATTTAAAATGAGAACTATTTCAATAACTTGTATTTGCAGAGAGTGATTTTTGAATTAAAAATCAGAAGCATTTTAAAATGAGTTTAAATTTAGATTAGTTAAGATATCTCTTAGACTTTGATATATAAATGTTTGCTCATAGCAACTGATCAGTAAACATGCTAATGCTGTCTTTGAAAATAGGCAACAGCTTGAAACTGAGTTCACTATTTCTGTGCAGATTCTATGCTGTTGTCAGTTTTATTTTTATTTTATTTTTGTACTTATGATTACAATAGTTTAGGGAACTCCCAGGGAGTAAACTCCCTCCATCACTACAGCAATCTAGAATCTGTTTTTTAATTTTAATTTTTGAATTTTCCCCCAGTTCTATGCAAAAGCAAGTTTCAACATGAACTTCTAAAACCTTAAGTTCCAAATTCTCTCCCTTATGCCCACCCTACTCCCCCCATTGAGAAAGTAAATTACTTGGTGTAAATAAAAAATGTGAAGCTATGAAAAACATTACTACAGTAATCATGCAGTAAAAGTAAACATACCCCCCCCCAAAGAAAGAAAGACATCAAGAAAAATAAAATAAAAACTAAATTATACTTCAGTCTGAATTCAGATACCATCAACTCTGTCTTTGGGATGGATAGCATTCTTTATTATAAGTCCATCCGAGAAATTACCTCAATATTTTTTACAGGTGCTTTGCTAGCTATGTATTCCTCAATCTTATCTACCCCCCACTCCTTTTGATTCAATTCTCACTCTCCTTTCACCCTGTCCCTCCTCAAAAGTGTGTTGTAACTGACTACCTTCTCCTATGATCTTCCCTCTCTTCTATTACCTACACTTCCCCTCCCCTCCACCCTGTCCCCTTTCTTCCATCCCTTTACTTTCCTATTTTCCTCTAGGGTAAGATAGATTTCTAAACCCTATTGAGTTATTTCCTCTCTGAGCCACTTCTGATGAGAGTAAGGCTCACTCATTCATTGCAAAAGCTTTTTCTTGATTCTTTTATGTGAAATAACTTACCCCATTCTACCTCTTCTTTCTTTTTCTCCCCCATGAATTCCATCTTTTTAATATACCTTCAAATTCAGATCCCTCCTGTGCCTTGTCTATATGTGCTCCTTCTAACTGCCCTATAATAAGAAAGATCATATGAGTTATCAATATGATTTTCCCATGCAGGAATACACAGTTCAAAAATCAATAAATCCCTCATTTGTCATTCTTGTCTCCTCTCTCTATGCTTCACCTGATTCCTGTACTTTAGGGCAACTTTCTGTTCAGCTCTGGTTATTTCATCAGGAAAGTATGAAAGTCCTTTGTTTCATGGAAAGTTCATCTTTTCTCCTGAAAAAAGATGTTCAGTTTTGCTGGGTAGTTGATTCTCTTTTGTAATCCAAGCTCTTTTGTCTTCTGGAATATCATATCCCAAGCCCTACAAGCCCTTATTTTAGAAACTGCTATATCCTGTATAATCCTGACAGTAGAGACATGATATGGAAGCTTGTAATATTTTCTCTTTGACCTGGGAGTTCTGGAATTTGGCTCTAATATTCCTGGGAGTTTTTATTATGGGATCTATTTCAGGAGGAGATTGGTGGATTCCCTCAATTTCTATTTTACTCTCTGCTTCTAGATTCTTAAGGCAATTTTTCTGGAGAATTCCTTGAAAAGTGAATCCTAGACATTTGTTTTGGGGGTTTTTTGGGAGGGGGATCATGACTTTCAGATAATCTCCTGGATCTGTTTTCCAGGTAAGTGATTTTTTCCAATGAGATATTTCACATTTTCTTTTAGTTTTTCATTCTTTTTGTTTTGTTTTATTTTTTCTTGATTTCTCACAAAGTCATCAGTTTCTTTTAGCTCATTTCTACATTTGAAGGAATTATTTTCTTCAGGGGGTTTTTGAATCTCCCTTTCCATCTGATCAATTTTGTATGGAAGAAACTTAGATTAGACCAACACCTCACACCCTTTACCAAGATAATATCCAAATGGTTACAGGACATAGACATAAAAAAATACTATAAGCAAATTAGAAGATCAAGGACTAGTCTACCTGTCAGATCTATGGAAAGGGGAACAGTTTATGACTAAGGAAGAGTTGGAGAACATCACCAAAAACCAATTAGATGATTTCTATTACATTAAATTAAAAAGCTTTTGCACAGACAAAACCAATGTAATCAAGATCAAAAGAAAAGTAGTAAATTGGGAAACAATCTTTACAAAGGACTCAATCTGACAAAGGACTCATTTCTAAAATATACAGAGAACTGAGTCATATTTTTAAAACAAAAAGCCATTCCCCAATTGACAAATGGTCAAAGGATTTGCAAAGACAATTTACAGATGAGGAGATCAAAGCAATCCATAGCCATATGAAAAAATGCTCTAAATCATTAATTATTAGAGAAATGCAAATTAAAGCTTCTCTGAGGTACCACTTCACACCTCTCAGATTGGCCAGTATGACCAGGAAGGATAATGATCATTGTTGGAAGGGATGTGGGAAATCTGGGACACTATTACACTGTTGGTGGAGCTGTGAACTCATCCAACCCTTCTGGAGAGCTATTTGGAACAATGCCCAAAGGGCAACAAAAATGTGCATACCCTTTGACCCAGCAATACCACTACTGGGTCTATACACTGAGGAAATGAGGAAAAAGGGTAAAAACATTACTTGTACAAAAATATTTATAGCAGCCCTGTTTGTGGTGGCAAAGAATTGGAAATCCAGTAAATGTCCTTCAATTGGGGAATGGCTTAGCAAACTGTGGTATATGTATATCATGGAACACTATTGTTCTATTAGAAACCAGGAGGGACAGGATTTCAGGGAAACCTGGAGGGATTTGCATGAACTGATGCTGAGTGAGATGAGCAGAAACAGAAAAACACTGTACACCCTAACAGCAACATGGGAGTGATGTTCAACCTGGAAGGACTCGCTCATTCCATCAGTGCAACAATTGGGAACAATTTTTGGCTGTCTGCAAAGGATATTACCATCTGTATCCAGATAAAGAGCTATGGAGTTTGAACAAAGTACAAGGACTATTCCCTTTAATTTGGAAAAAAACAGATATCTTATTGTCTGATCTTGTTACCTCTGAGAATTCTGTTTTCTTTAAGGATATGATTTCTCTCTCATCACACCCAATTTGGATCAAGGTACAACATGGAAACAAAGTAAAGACTGATGGGGTGCTATCTGTGGGGTGGGGGCGGGGGAGGGAAGCAAGATGGGGGAAAATTGTAAAACTCAAATAATATCTTTAATAAAAATAAAAAAATTTTAAAAATAAAATAATAAAATAATTTTCTCCTCATTGGCTTTTTGGACAGTTTTTTTTTTTCCATTTGACCCAAACTGGTTTTTAAGATGTTGTTTTCTTCAGTATTTTTTTTTTTGCATTTCATTCACCAAGTTGCTGACTGGTTTTCCCTTATCAATTTTTCCTTTTCCTCCCTTACTTGATTTTCAAAATATTTTTTGATTTCTTCCATAGCCTGAGCCCCATTCCTATTTTTCTTGGAGGCTTTGGATACAGAAGCTTTGACTTCGTATTTTCAGAGTGTATAGTTTGATCCTCCATAGGACCAAAGTAATTGTCTATGGTTGAATTTTTCTTCTGTTGTTTGCTAATTTTCCCAACCTCTGGCTTGATTTTGACTCTTTCTTAAGGTGGGGCTCTGCTTCCAGGGTGGAGGATGCACCTTCCCAAGCTTTTGAGGGTTTTTGCAACTGTGTTCAGGAATACCCCCCCAGGAACCTCAGTTTCTTCAAGGTCTTATGAGAGGTTCCAACTGCTTTATTGACCTATGCTTTGATCTGTGGATGACCACAAGGCCTCTCTTCTGCCCTGGAGCTGTGAGGAGGGTCCCTGCTCTGCTGCTTGCAGTGAGCTCTATTGTGCTTCTGCTCCTCCTCCTGAGATGAGACCCCAGACTGTCATCTGGGTCTGAATATGAGTGAAGCCACAGAGTCCTGTCTCAGGGACAGCAAAGGACCTCTGCAGTCTCCTCCCTTACCCGCTGTGTGTTAAGAGGTTTCACTCCTGCCACCACACGCCACAGCTGCCACAGACCCAGGCACCCCAAGGTCTGTTACTAGATGACTGGAGCAGGTTTGCTAGAGCACAACTCAGCCTGTGCTGTGGGCCCTTTCTAACCCTGGTGCAATGGACATTTTCTGTAGGTCTTCCAAGTTCTCTTGGGCTGGAAAATTGCCTCACTCAGTCTTTTTGTGGGTTCTGACTCTCTAGAATTTTGTTAGTCATTATTTAAAGGTATCTGGAGTGGTTTGGGGAAGAGCTTGTGGGAGTCTCTGCCTTTATTCTGTCAACATTGGCTCAAACTTAAAGAGTTTGTAGAGTACTGTCAAGTATAATATCCTGTAGCACAGGTCTCTGAGATAGAACCAATCAAATCAAGTCTGGGAATCAACTGTTCCTAACTCCAACCTTTTCTGCCACCTCACCTGCTTTTTTCTCTGCCTAGATACATTCTAAAAGTTTGTGATGTTAGATAATGATTTTTTTCCCATCTTGAGAGTAGTCAATTTGTAAGAGAAATGTTCAAAAATGTACATTTACAATGATCCCAACAGTATATATTAGAGAATGATTTAGAGTTTGAAAAGAATTCCTCTAGTAGTAATCTTGTGAGGTGGGCAATGCAAATGCCATTTAATGATTAAGAAAAGTGAAGATCAGAGAGGTTCATAAATGACTTGTTTAAGGTCATTCAACTAGAGGGTAGAACAAAGATCTCAAACCCAGAAAAGACTTTTAACTCTAACATTAGCTGATTTTTTTCCCCATTATACCAACTGCTTCCCACACTAAAACACATGTAACATCTCTATAGTAATGTGCAAAGAAAATTGTTATACCAGTTAATCATGAACTAACTGGCTTTGAAGTTAGAAAGACCTGAGTTCAAAATACTGACTGTGAGATCTGATCCAGGTGCCTCATGCAAAACTCTCTAAGGTTCTGCATTCCAGAGAATGTTCTGGGATGCACTGAAAGAGGAAATTTCCTCATCTCAAGTTTTCTAATATCATCAGTTTTGTCATCATTCCCCTATGTTCTTAGCCTACTCAAGAAAGACTTATCACATTCATCTTACTTCATAAAATATTAGCATTTGCAAAAATGTGTGGCTAGCTTTTCATGGCAATCTTTCATATATTTGGAGAAATTAAAAAAATGATTATTAATGAAAACCATAAATATTTAATTTCTGTAAACTTATATATGCTTTGATGAATTAGAACTTAGAATAGATAGTTTCTAAGGATCTTGTTTTTCTTAACTGTTTTCCAGCATTCTTATATCTTAGTTAAAGTTTTCCCTTCTTCCCATCATCATTAAACAAATTTCTTATTTAAAACAGAAAACATTCTTGCTAATTTTTAGTCTTCCTAAATTTTTTCAGAGGCATTTACATTTCAACCATTGATGAAAATAAGACACATGAGATTCATAACTAGATTTCCATCATACATATAGAGACATATGCATATAAAGTTGAAAGAACTCCCAACTTGAGGTTCATTGAAATAACTAAACCTAATTACTGCCATATCTCTGTCCAGTTTTCCCAGCAGTTTTTTTAATCACATAGTGAATTCTTATCCCAGTATCTGGAATCTTTGGATTCCATATATTTTGCTAGATCTGTTCATTTCAGTATGTTTTGTATGTAAAATATTCCACTGATCAGAGCTCTATTCTTAACCAGCACAAAATTGTTTTGAAAACTACTGCTTTATTTAAGAGTTTGTGAGATCTAGTACTCTCTATACCCCCTTCAAACATTTTTTAAATTATTATTTCTCTTGAGATTCTTGACCCTATCCCTACAGAGTTTAGATGAATTTCATGATCAAATGATCTAGTTCTGTAATGATACTTTGGTAGTTTGATTAGTATGCATTGACATGGGAACTTGTTTTGCTTAAGTATGCAGAGATTTTTTTCTTCCTTTCTTCCTCCAGTAGGTAGGGGAGGTAGAAGTGAGAAGAAATGCTAGTGACTGAAAAACATAAAAATGTGTTTGAACAAAAGAAAGAAAAACGCTTCCAGGAAAAAGGAAATGATATTTCCACTTTAATTTTTCTTTTACTTAAACTACATCTTGAATATTATGCTTCATCCTGGGAACATTTTAAGAAGTTCATTGATGAAGTGGAGAGTTATCAGAGAAAGGTAACTAAGAAGGTGAAGCTCCTTGTAAGCACATCTCATGAGTATCATTTGAATGACCTGGAAAGAAAAAAAAAACAGGTTTATTTAAAAACATGGAAAACTGTCAAGTATATTTGTTATATTTGAATCCAGAGAGTAGAAATAGGAATAGAAGGTAACAATTTTTGAAGAGCAAAATTTGGATTTGAACAGGTTAGTAGAGTGTATTTCCTTTTAATTAGAGTGTTCCTCAAATGGAAGGGACTTCCTTGACAGTTGGTAGGTTTCTCTTTCTTGGTAATTGTCAAGTGTTTAGATGAATTGTGTGGATGAACAATGATTATAGAGAAGATTCTTTGTCAGTAGTAGAGTCTCCAAGATTGACTACTCAACTTCCAACTCTAAAATGCTGGGATTTTGATAATACCAAAAGGAGAAAAAAATTGAGAATATTCTTTAGCTATACATTGTTGCTCATCTTTTATTCTCACAATGATGATGTCTTAACTTGAGCATAAATTAGATTTAAGTGAGGTAGAGCTTCACAAAGTTTCTCCTCCAGAGTCATCAGAGTCCAGCAGAAAGACTGAAGTCAAGGCAACTTGTGATGGGGTCCCCTTGGCTATAGCATACTTTATTTATATTACCAAGGAATTATTACAAAAGATTAAAAAATGCTTAATAAAAATAAACCATTTTCTCATATTTTCTAACATCAAATATTTTAGAAATCTGTCAGAGTAATTTAACTTTTACTTAGCTATGAAATACCAATTACTTTAGAAAAAGCTATGATTTTTCCCAAGATCTTCACTCGCTTTTTCATACAAAGAAAATGACAGATGAGAAAAAGGTTGCATTATGATTGCTGAGTAATTGACTTTCTTAATAGTAGTTTTACCCCAGTGGTTTAATAACCTTTAATGACACCTTTGTCAGAACTCTGTTCTACCATTTGCCTAGGATAACTTATATATTCAATCAGAAGTCATGGATGAATGTTTCAGTATTTCAATACATTAAAGCAAAGGATCAATTAACATAACTCCTCCAAAATGGAATTTTCTGGTTAATTGAGTTTTCTGGTTAATTAGAATTAACTAGTAGTCCTTGCTTCTAGAGGCAATTAGATCTTTCTTTGATGCTTAAAGATGTCATTATGATTTATAGTAATATGAGTATGCCTCTATGTGTACATGTGTTCCATGTAACTTTCCAGAGACAAAATTTAAATTAAAGAACAAACAATAGGAGCAGCTAGGTGGCACGGTGGATAGTACACCGGCCCTGGAGTCAGGAGGACCTGAGTTCAAATTTGGCTTTAGACACTTAATAATTGCCTAGTGACCTTGGGCAAGTCACTCAATCCCATTGCCTTAAATAAATTTTTAAAAATTTTAAAAAAGGATCAAACAATAAATTCACAAAATTCATTCTGGTTTAGTTTAGTTTTCCAAAAGTTTTATTTTTATGTAAATATCACATTATTGTGATATTTGATTATTATATAATTCCCAATATGGGAAGGGGTATGTCATGTGACCAACAAAAGGGAAATCTATTCAATTTCTTCTGCCCCCTACAAACTCTCAAAAGAAAAAAAAAGAATTCTGTACCAGATGTAGAACAATTAAAACTATTCCCACAGGATAAGGAAGCAAGAAGCCCAACAAGATAAGAACTCCATGTGGCAGTGGAGGCTGATGAACTTGGAACTCTCCTTCAGCACCCCTCACACCTTCCTCCTTTAGCCCTTCAAACTGACCCAAGTGATTATTCTTTGGGACCTACTCAGATCTCTTTCCTGCTTTAATTTCACCCAGTGTTAACTACCCTTAATTATTAAAGAGATATTGGAATGGTCCATAAAGCAATTACTTTATGACTGGGCCATTCCAGTATAATAAAAATGACATTTTTTTTCACAAATTTAACAAGATAACAATCAGATTACCAAAATGTCATTTTATAAATCCAGATAAAATTATAACAAAATTCATCTTTGAACCTTTGGTTCCCCCAGATGAATCTTAAGTGATAAAATAAAAAAGAAATGAAAAATAAAATTAAGAATAAAGATAGACTAGCAGTATCTGAACTCAAATTATTATAAAACAGTGATCATCAAAATAGAAACAGAAAAATATAAAATGATCTACAGACACAGAAACAATTAACCATAGTAGCATAATTTTCCATAAACCTAAGGACACCCATTACTGGGATAATAACTTTAATATTTCACAAAACAGTTGGTAAAACTAGAAAGCAACCTGAAATAAATTAAGTTTAAAAATAATCATGACATGGTAAATACTACCATAAACTCCAAATGGTTTTGTTGTTGATCATGTACGACTCTTCACAAGCACCCCTTCATTGTTTTCTTGGCAAAGATACTGGAGTGTTGTGCCATTCGCTTCTCCAAATCATTGTACAAATGAGGAAGCTGAGACAGACTGGGTTAAGTGACTTGCCCAGGATCACAGCTAGTAAGTGTCTGAAGCCAGTTTTGAACTAGGTTCTTCCTGACTCCAAACCCAGAGCTGTATCCATTGTACCACCAAACTTTCCTTCTGAATAGTTACAGAAGCTAAATATTTGAGGTCATATCACACATGCACACACATACACACACACAAATACAGACACACACACACACACACACACACACACACACATACATACCACAGGAAGCAACTTTTGCAGCTAAAACTTAGAGAAGAATTCTTATTTAAACAGGAGATAGAAATGACGTCATCAAATTGAAAAACTTCTGCATATAATAATAATAAATGTAACTAATAAATCATTTATATAGAACTTCAAATTTTATAAAACACTTTACAAAAATTATTTCAACTGAACCCCTCACAGCAATAAATAGGAGAGTATTATTATTCTCTCCATTTTATGTAAAACAGACTTAACCAGGATCATATGTCTAGTAAATGTCTGAGGCAAAATTTGAATTTAAGTACTGATGATTCCAGGTCCACTCTGTTATGTATGCAGTTAGAATCATGATGGAAATAGAAAATCATTACAACGAATTCCTCTGGTGAAGATTTAACATCCAATATATGTAAATAATAATACTATAAAGGAACTTGAGCTATTCACCAATAGGTGAGTGGTCAAGGGTAAAGAATAGATCATTCTCAAATGAAGAAACATTTTATATTAACAACAATATAACATATTCTAAACAAGTTCTACTGATAGAAATGCTCATTAAACATCTCTGAGGTTTTCTTTCATACCCATCAACTAAAAGATGACCAAAGGGTGATATGTTCACTAATGATCTGTTAGTGGGGTTGTAAATTAATTCATCCATTTTGTAAAAAAACAAACCAAAGCAGTGACTAATTATGACTTCAAAAGACTGATGATGAAATATGCCTCCCATTTCTTTGTTTAGATAATGAGTCAGACATCCATTCTAAGATGTGGTTGGCTAACTGATTGGTCTATTTTGTATGTCTATTTTATAATTTTTTTGCTTCTGATTGGGGGAAAGGTAAGTTAGTGGGTAGTGATAGATATGAGGAAGAACAAACTTTTAAAAAACTATATTGTATCACTGTTAAATTTAATATCATTGTTTTGTAGCTTTCTCATGTATTTCAACATTATTGAATTATTTTATTGTTTTATTTCATTATTTGACCATTTCTGCATCATTGCATTCAACTTCTGTCATTTCTTGTTTTTAAACCAGGGCTTTTAATATTTTTATAATCTTGCAAATTTATTTTATGTAACATAACATATTTTTGACATATTAGATAATTATATTAATTTTAATATATTATAATTATTTAGCCCAACAAGTTGAAAGATGATAATTTCAAAGTATGCCAGTTTCACAGCATAGTATTAAAACTTTTAAACAAGTTTCATAGCTGAACATTAAAAAATATGCAAATACTTTTGTTCTCTTATCTAACATAGGAATCATTGCATAAATTAACCCTTCTAAAATTCATCAGTAATAGGTTTTGGTTTATACAACAGAAAGGTGTTGTTGTGAGGTGAAGTTATTATATATTATGGTTTTTGGAAAAAATGGACAGAATCATAAGATTTTCCATTCATATTTTCATTAGAATTAGTATCATAATTAAAAAGGAAAATTGAATTATTACGGTATAATACCATAAAACCCCATCACTAATAGGCATAATGATTTCAGTTGCTTTAATAATAGTGAATTTGAAGTGAAACATATGGTTACAGAAATTTAGATCGCAAGGGGTAAAATCTGTTCATTTTGGCTTCACTTGGAGCAATTGATTGCAATACCAATCAACAAAACTGGTTATTGACTGCATATTTCTTGCAAATATTTTTCAAATATGAGCAAAATGACTTTGGAAGTCACTTTTAACCTTATTCTTTTTTAATCATGAAACTAATTCCTAGTTTTTCCTTTGCTATATCCATTTTGTTTACATGATCACACTATCTGAGTTGTTTTTCTTCAGGTATTTGTTGAATTGAAATACTCCATAATCATATATGATGCTGGTATTGACATACTAAAATTGTTGACATTTTTTCAGTATTTATCATAGTATTTATTTTGCAAGACCATGAATTGATAATAATATAGTGAAAAATTACAATGACCTTCATAATTATGTCAGTCGTTGGGAAGATTTAAAAGCTTAGAGCCCAAAGTATCTAACTGGATGTAGTTTTGAGGTTAGATTACTTTATTAAAATAAATGGGAAACTATCTCTCTTAATTTGTCTTCAGTAGCTTAGAGGCCTGATGACAGTAAAGAAAGGACCAATTCCCTACTGATGATATGATCAGTAATTGTTTTTATACAGTTAGATCATATCTAATTTTTCAAGTTAGTGGCAGGTTGTGTAAAATGATTTTCATTTTCATCAGACATTTTATGTAACAATGGGGTGGAACCTGTAAGTATAATAGATAAATAGACCCCAATTTTCTGAGGAAATACTTTGGAACATATAATTTACTTTTCAGAAATTTACTAATTTTATATTTTGAATTAAATTCTATCACTGTGACTGGGAGATGAAAAGGCACTCACGTATAGTAGTAACTCAGTTGCTTGATGGGAGCAAAGTCTTTGGGTCAAGTGAGTGATTTAAATCTTATAGTTCCCAGTTGTAAACTTGATTGATTACAAAGCATAGTTCATTATTGGTACTTTAAATGATTAGTAACAGTGATAATAGCAAGAATAATGAAGTGTCATATCCTTTGACTGACTAATGTTGACATATTCTATAAATGTTTCTGGGTAAAGTAGACCAAAATAATTCTTCACATCATAAAGACACTTCATAAATGTCCCGGATAGATTCACTATGACTTATTAAGCCTTTCACTGAAACCTGTAATAGACGATTAATATTTAGGTCATAAACAATGAAGACAACGATACAAAACAGATTTATCGTAGTTATGGATGACAAATCTTGTCTCTGGTGATTTTCAATATTTCTGTTCAATATAAAAAAAAGACTTCAATGTAAGGTTCTTTTTTTTACTTCTAAGTGACATACAATTTATGTCTTTTGAGTGATAGAACATTCTATAACTGCACTCTTTACTCACCTTTCTTTTCTTTCTCTTACCTATGTTTCTTTTTTCGTCAGTATCTATGATTTATTACTGCAAAAGCTTCCTCTTTTAATTCATATTAAAAACTGTTGTGCAATATTTTGTCTTAAAGTGTAGCTTGGGTGCGCTGAAAATTTAACTGACTTTCTCAAGGTCACATAGTGTTTGTCTAACTTCTTAATTTTATGTTAAAAAAATTGAAACTGAGAAATTAAGGGACTTGCCAATGGTCACACAGATAGCAATCTTCCGAAGTGTGTGTATTTAATTGTGCTTCTACAATTCTACAATGTCTTTCTGATTCAGGAGCTATGTAGAATACATTTTTACCTTTCTCCTTTTATGAATGAATCTTAATTAAATTTTATGCACAAGACATAATTTTTTCAACATTAGAAATTTCTTTTCCTCAGTTTTAGCATGTAACTCGACTATATCCAAAGTGAGTTTTGATTTATTTTGACTGTGTGTTTACATTTGTACAGCAAAGGATCTGCTTATTTCACTAACAGGCGTGAGCCTTAGAGAGTTTTGCTTCTTTGCCAGTCATCTGACAATGTACTGAAGCCTCCCCATAATTTTACAAAGACTAGGTGATTCTGAAGCCAACATCAGACAAAGCTTTATGTAGGTATCTTTGCAGCTTTAAGAAAGAAATCTAGAGATTACTTTTTTAGAAGCAAGAGATTTGGGGGCTTTGCTACATTATACTTCTTTTTTGTCTAGTAAGGTTTAGCCCATTTGCAAAATGAATCATCCAATAATTCTCAGTTATGGCAACTTGTATAACAGTTAATCTAGAACTTTATAGATAATTGCATAGAGTCACAGCATCATAGAGTTGGGAGAGTTGGAAGGGACCTATGTATCTAAGTCAAACTATTCTTAGAAGAAAAAGGTCACATTTCCCATAAATAATTTCTCTGAAAGATGCACATTCTACTTTTGGTCAACTCTAATTGTTAGGAAGATTTTCTTGATATCAAGTTTATTTAATTATATAAATTGCAGATCAATATTATATAACTTTCATCTATGTGATGTGAGCTCTATGACTTTAATAAGTTAGAAATATTTTTAAAAATTTCATTTATTTAACTTTTCCCCTGATCTCCAGTTGTTCCTTTTTATGCCTAATGCCATCATTATTCCTAGCAAATTATATTTTTAATGTCTGCATTTTTTTCTCATAAGGGAGCTAGTAGATGGTTTATTTCTTTGAATTTCAAGAACTCAGCACATTGTTTCATTTACATGATTATGTTTAAGAAAACATAAAAGTAATTTATATATTATAAATTTTATGCACTCTGAAATTACTTTTGGGAAAAATAGTTTTTGGGAAATAATTACATGAACATCTAAGAACATAATGTGGCTGGGAAAAAAGCAAAACATTTTCATGTTCATGCTTCAAGATTGAGAAACTTTTCAATTGTGGGAGTCCTCTTTTTTATTTTTTGTGCTTGATATTCAGGTGTTTTTTTTTTCACAAGGACACCAACTTCTCATTTTTTGACAGAACTTTATACTACACGATTAACTTTAATGTCAATGAAATAAGAGTAGACAACTTAGAGAAGGGATTGAATTTCTCTGGGCTGGAATAAATCTCAAATGCCAGTTCTTTTGAAATATGGGGGAAAAAAACCTAATACTATTTGCTAGGCTAGTTTGGGTGAAATGCCATTGTTTTCCAGATTTGGGAAACCTAGTAAAAGAAAATCAATTATCTAGTGTCTTCCTGCGCTACAGAACTGCATTTGTATGGTGTTTTTCATACTACGAAAGCAATGCTTAATTTAAGAAAATAAATTATTAAACTCTTAAGCTGAGAAGATTTTTACATTGTTATTTTTGTTGGGTTTTTTTTTTATCAACTCTGAAGCACTCTGGCAAACATTGTAACTACCTGCAGTCAACCTTTCTATCGTGAATGTGTTTTCTTCATTTTACATCTTCATCTGGATATATCTGTTCCTCTCCAGCATTGTAAATTTAAATTTTTCTGGTATCAAGTTAAAACCATTCCAGTTCATACTTTTCAAGTGTTGATAGTATACTATTTCCTCTGGTGTTTCATTTTTAGTCTACTATCTTCTTTGATAGACACAAAGCAATGGGCTGAAGAGATATAATGTATTTTGCAAATAATGATAATAACGTTTTATTCTTTATTGTTACTTAAAAATATAACACTTTTTGAGTTGTTAATTAGGTTATCAAGCAGACTTAGTAAAATATTTCTAGATACATAAACTGAGCAATAAACAAAGAAATGTTTTCCTTATAAAAATGGATAAAATAGATATACATGATGTAGAAGCTTTGATTATATTATTCTAAATATCATGCTTGATAATATCACTATCACAGCAATAGTATGAACTTTTAGTACCACTTAATTTCATTATGTACAACAATGGGAAAGCAGATACAGTTTGAAAATGCCAAATTACACATTTAAAAGTTAATAAGTAACTAAGAATGAATTCACATGCTATTAAATGTAGGAGGTACATAATAAGTATGTATGACTTTAAAAGCATGTTATATGAAATTTAAAATTCAGATAAATGGGCAAAGGATTAGTTGCTCTACAAAGGCAATTCAATTTGCATAAAAGGCATAATTTCATTTACATAAAGTTGATTTAAGTATATATAGGATTATATCTATTCCATAAATTGTTGTATGACAAAATTCTAATGTTGTTTTAGTTAATAACTGATATTTATACAGAACTTTAAAGTTCGTTAAAATATTTTACTCACATTATCTCATTTGAGCCTCACAATAACTTGGTAAGTAGGTATCCTTGTTATATATAGGAGAAAACTAAGGCTAGGTTGGTTAATTTTCCAGAAGTATTTAATATGAAATGGTTATTTGTGGAAATTACATGTTGTGGAAATACCTCACATGAAACTATTATTTATAAAGAAAACAGACTGAATTGGTAAAAATAAAGGAGTAACTTTTCTAAAAGGTATAAAATGATGTTATGGAAGTGGAAAAACTTTATTAAGAATCATCTTATTGATATATGAACCATGATAATAGAACTTAATTCAAGAAATAGCTGGGAAAACATAGTCTGCTTCTATTTCAAGTCCAAATGAACAACTATTTTCTAAGAACAAGTGGATTCTTTCATTCTGCTGAGAGAAATAACATCTCAATTGTTTTTATTTGTTTTTTTGAAAAAGATTTAAAATTATATTCTCTAAAACCCCATATAATTTGATTTACATTCTGTTGTGGTTCATAAAGGGAAAAAAGTGGAAAGTTTTACTTGGAAAATGAACGAGTCTAACCAATACACAAAGGTTCAAATTAAAAATTTATGGACCAGTAAGCAAAGACTTATCAGAAGGAAGCTAATTCCCTCACCTAAAAGATTTGAATTGCTGAAATAGAATATTCTGAGCATACTTAATTTTTTGGATAATTCCCAGAAGAATTAACTTTTAGTTTATTTTTACTTAGGTTTTTCATTTTTATGAGATACCTTTAAAATCATTTAGAGGATTATTTCATTTTCATGCTTAGCTATCAAGGATATAATAATCATGAAAATAAAGAATAATTTAAAAAAATTTTTTCAAACGACAATATGACATAGTTAAAAGAATTTGTGCTTTGAATTCGGAAAAAAACTCAAAAAAATTATTTATTCAGTCTCTTTTTAACTGATGTAACTCTCTGGAGCTTACCTATTAAGTAATAGATTGTCACCGTCATTGCTAAAGTCAGGTCTTAAAATATAAGTTTACCCAATCTAACAATATTACAGATTTTATGTGAATAGAATAGTCTCATAAACGAATTGCCTCTGGTGCATCTTGTCCTCTTTATTTCATTCGTGTCTATCATGAGTTTGTTGTTATTAAATTGTTTCAGTTGTGTCTGACTGCCCATGAACCCCATATGGGTTTTTCTTAGCAAAAAGATTGGGGTGGTTTGCCATTTTCCTCTATAATTTTTTTTATAGGTGACTTGCCTAGGATCACTCATTAAGATATGTACATATATACACATATATATATTTGTATACACATTTATATGTGTATTTATACATACATATTCACATGTGAACATATATTTGTTTCCAGAACCACTCCATTTTGAGAATCACTTAAATTTGTTGGCACGTTCGTAAAGAAATACACACACACACACACACACACACACACACAATTATACACATATACATAGACATACTTTCCTATTAGTGCTTACAATGCTGGTAATCCAAAATACAATGAACCATTGTATCTTATTGAGTAATCTGTTCTCAGAACCAACCTAGCCCATCCCATAAACTATTATGCAAAAACCCCTACCCTTGAAAGTAAATAAAAGGGTTACTGCACCTAGATCACTACATATGTCTCAACAGAGACTTTGACCAATTAACTTTTACCCCATCCCTTATCATTTTTCTCATTCCATGAATCCTATGTAAACCTTGTATGCATCTGGGGAGTCCTTGTCTCTTAGATTGGTGCTCCCTTGCTTGGCAAACTCAATAAATTCAAGATGGTTCAAATCTTGCTTATCGGCAAATCTGTTATTCCCATTCCCAACATTGAAATATGTGTATGTGTATGTATGCAGGTACTTATATATGTAAATTTACATACATATATACAGCTCCATGTAGAGTCTTTATCACAATTGAAAGTTATCTATTCTACCACAGTAAAATATTCTATATTAGTATAGCACTTTACAACAAAAAAGGACATATTGACAGAGCACTTCAAAGTTTGCAAAGCACTTAAATTAGTTCATTTGAGCTGCACAAAAATTCTATGAGGTGAGCACTAATGAGAGTGAGAGAAATTAGTTGACTTTTCTGTGTCCTTAGAAGTCATATTAGCACAAGAGTTGAAGTAGGTTTCCCTGAGTCTTAGTTCAGTACTATCTATTATACCAAACTGCCTCTATAAAATGTGAGACTTGAGACTTACTCTGAATGCTCCCTTCTAATGCTCATAACAGTTTCTAGCACTGAATAGGGATTGAATAAATATTGATTGATTGATGAAAACAAGAGTTTGAAAACAAAGGACTGTGTAAATAAGAGAAATGAAATTACCTTTGATGGGAAGTCATTTACAATTAGAATCCTGTCAACATTTTCTATCAGATCAATCAATCAGCAAGCCTTTATCCAATATTGTTCATTTGCCAGATACTTACTTGCTGGGTGACCCTAGATAAGTCATTTAACCCTATCTGCCTCAGTTTCCTCATCTATAAAATGAGCTTCAGAGGTAAATGGCAAACTGCTTCAAAATCTTTGCCAAGAAAACCCCAAAAGGATCATGAAGAGTGGAACACTATTGAAAATAACTAAACAACAAATATTTACCAGACCCTGAGAATAAAATTACAAAAATGAAACCAGGCCTGCCCTCTGAGATATAATAAGTAAAACATGCTTTAATGTGAATTATACAGAAAAAATAAATATAAGATGATTTAAGAGGAAAGGACTAGGACTGTATATGTTACAAGAAGCTTCATGTAGATAGAATGTGGCCCATGAAGCTGAGATTTGAAGAAAACTAGAGTTCTAAGATGTAGAGGTAAAGAATGACCTGGGAGACAAGCTATGAAAAGGAACAGAACTAGATATTTAGTGTCATTTATGAGGATGATCACATGCAATACATAATGGTTTGTGACTAGATGATAGAAGTATTCTAAAATTCATAAATAATTTGTATAATTAACAATTTCAAAATCTACAAGCCACATAGAAACCAGAGAAAAAAGAATAAGTATTCAAATTTATAGTATCATTTCTAACCAAAAAACATAAAATCCTCAAATTCAGAGTGAGAAAGGACCTCAGGAATTTTCTGGCCCACCTCATATATAAGAACCCCTTTCTATTCTAGAATATAATAATGCTTGAACAATGACAGTGAGGGAGCATCTTCTATCATATGAAACAGCTAATTCCAATTTTTAGACATTTCTCATTGTTAGGAAACTTATCCTTATATCAAGCATAAATCAACCTTTCTTCATCTTCTACCCATTGTTGCAAGGTCAAGCAGAAAAATTTGATCCCTCATTGCTTTTCAAATACTTGAAGATATTTATTATTTACCCCTGTCTTTTCTTCTCTATATTGGTCGTCCTCAATTTCCTCAAACAATCCTTGTATGCTAGATTCTTCAGTGTTCTCACTACCCAAGTTGCTTGACCCTGCTCACCAATGCCCTTTCTAAAATATGATGCCCATGAATGAAAAGCAAATACTCCAGATGTGAACTGGACACACCTAGCCTCTCTCTGGCAATAGATACTCTATTAGACTGGGACTGGTGGCACATGCCTAAAGTCCCTGTTGAGGGCAGATTAAGGCTGGTGCATCACTTGGAACCAACAAATCCAATCCTACCTGCCACAAGGTCACAGGGCCTGGGACATCCTAGGTACTTAATAAATGTTTTTCAACTAATTGATTGATTCTGTAGACCACTGAGATATAAATTACTTAGGCTTCAGCTTCTTTTTCAAATGTGGCTAATAATGCCTTCCCTGACTCTCGCAGATTGGTTATTGGGAATCAAACTATTAATGAATGGACCTTATGAAATGTAAAGTACTACCCAATTATAATTAGTCATTGTTACTATTACTGTTAAGATCATTTTTCTACATTTTTTCAGCAAGGTGCTGTACTATCCAATATTTGTATTCTGTGGGATAACTTAAAACTGTTATGTAAATAGTTCTTGTGTAATATTCCTGTGTCTTGACAATGTGCTAATTCTCTTAAAAATCATCAATAATAAACTTCTTCCTGAAAATGTTTGACTGTTTTAGAAATGAGGTTGTGAAGTATTTGTGACAATGGTTTTGGGGGACCTTATAGATTCAAGTAACTCTTTGAGCTCTTTCTGAGATGTTCCCCAAATATCAGTATTAAGTTATACAAGTTCATTTCTAAATGTTCTAGGGAAGGATACAGTTCTTAAAAATGGACTCCTTCCTCCTCTTTTAACCTGCAGATTATTGATTGAAAAACAAGAGTTTAATGATATCACAATTGAAGATAGTTACAAATGACCTGTTCAGAGCTGTTGCTGAAGTATTTCCTTTTACCTGGATAGGTTTTATGGCTAGTAAAGGAACCAAATTGGAATATTTTTTTCCCTTAGGAATAGAGAATTCTAAATAGAAATGCTTCTTCATTGCTTACTTGAGGCATCTCCTGAATGTTAAATACTGTAGAGTAGATGTGAGAAATGCAGAGATCAAATAGTATATGATCTCTTCCTTCATGTCCTTTAATCAGGCAAAATAAGACATTCAAAAAAACAGAAGTGAGAAAGAATATTAGGAAAAGAAGAAACAAAAAAATAATCTTAGAGTTGGAAGAAATCAATTTCAGGTGGGTGTATCAAAGACCTCATAGATGAACGATCACTTGATCTTGGGCTCAAAAAGAAAAGAATGATTTTAATAGGTAGAGAGATGTGGCAGGAAAATGGGGTTAAGGATGAAGAGGCTAGAGGAATGAGGGGTCAGAAGGTGATCAAGAAAGGCAGTTGATTAATTGGTTCAGAATGTGGAGTAACAAGGAAGAATATTTTCATTTAGACCAGAATGGTAGGTTATTAGGAGATTTGTAAAGGGTCTTAAAGGTCAGGTTAAGTAAGAAATTGGCATTGTATCCTCTGAGGAATGAGAAGCCAATATAAATGTTAAAGTCTTCCCAGTGGATTACAAAGAATTAATTTCTGGCGAACAGAGAAAATAAGAAGTTGCCATAGAATAGTCCAGGGGAGAGACAACTACTCAACTTCTCTAGTAGATATGGATTGAGAGGAAAGATTGTAATATTTTGAAGGAAAATTAAACAAACTTGCACTTGATTCCCAATTGGATTGGGAGATAATAGACAAGTAAGAACCAAAGTGACTCTAACTTGGATAGTGGTACTTTGAGAAAAATAGAGTAATGTTGAGGAAGAAACCTTTATGACTAGGATGGGACCTCTGAACACCTCCTTCTTGATACTCTGCGCTCTCCTGGCTCTCCTCCTTCCCATCTGACCAATCTTTCTCTATCTCCGTTTCTGGATCTTCAATGCAGATAACACTCTTTAACCCCAGGTGTCCCACAGAGCTCTGTCTTGGTCCCCCATCTCTTCTCCCTCTCTTCTACTTCACCTAGTAATTTCATCAATTCCAATGCATCCAATTAGCATCTCTTTGTAAGTGATTCTCAAGTCTACTGATCAAATCTTTATAACCAGTTCCGCTTTTGTGAATCTCCTGTTCCAAGCTGTTCCTTCTTTTTGAAATATTTTTTCTTAGAATTATGGACTTTGAACAAAAACCAAAGACAATTACCATCAAATTAGAAAAAAAAGTTATATTATCATATAATTTTACTATCTCATACTTTATTTTTCTTCTTTAAGGATATGATTTCTCTGTCATCACATTCAACTGAGATCAATGTATAACATGGAACCAGTGTAAAGACTAACAGAATGCCTTCTGTGGGGATGGGGAGGGAGGGAAACATGAATGGGGGAAAAACTGTAAAACTCAAAATGAATAAAATCTTTCTTTAAAAAAAATAAAATAAAATACTTTTCTTTCACAGCCCTCACTTCTTTTCACATGTTTCACTCTAACATCTTTAATATCATTTTGCTTTTATGAAAACACACTTATTTTAACTTTTCCAGGAATTCTTGTTGGATTTATGTCCAAACTGCATTTTTCTTGAAATTTTACTTATAAGATATTTTCAAGTAATTTTCTTCTTGTAGATTTGTTCTATGAGCTTCCTGTTTTACTGTATTACTCTTTAGGGTAAGGAAATGAAAGTTGATTTGGGGCTAGTCCATCATAGGAAAACCATCTTCTCTTTTAATGATTGAGCAAAAGAGTGAAGACTGAAGAAGGTGACTAGGGAAAAATCTGAAATTGTTGCTGAATTTCAACTTTCCTTTAAGTAGAGTTAGTTGTGAGCGATGCATATTATCCTGTGGTATGAACACTACCTTGGATCATTACAGATTTCCAAAAGGCTCTTGATTTCTTGATTTAATTTCCCTATTGAAAACATTCCAAATTGCCCAAAGCAAATTTCTTTCATTTCTTTCCCTGCTGTCAGACATAAATTTGTGGTTTTATAATTCAATCTTTTCATATTCTTTGCATATATTAACAAAGCCAATATGATAGCAGTTCTAAACAGTCTTTCTTTTCTCCTATCTTCCTCTTTGGAAGGAATGGAAGGAAACTTCCATTTTTTTTCTTCTGTCTCTATCTTTTCTTCATTTCTTCATTCTTTCCTCTTTCCTTTTTACTTTCTTTTTCCTTCTTCTCTTACTCATCCTTTCTTCCCTTCCCTTCCCTTCCTCCCTCAGTCACTCCTTGGTTTTTCTTTTTTATTTCTTCCTCCTATCTTTTCTTTGTCTTTTCTTTTCTCCTTTTGATAAGTAGAAGGATTAGTAAAATAAAAATGGTTATTAAAAGAAAACTTTGAAAAAGTATAATATTTTATTTTTGATTCATAAAAAACAACCAACAGTAATATCTAGGAGGGTTCTATAACAATGAAGTCACAAGTTCATTCTTTATCATAGGAGTCTGCAGAAAGGAAATCTCTATCATAGAAACTTCACTCTTCTAGTTTTAGTCTCTAGTATTAATCAATTTATATAATGGAACTACTTTTGATATAGAAGTACTGGAACAACATTAAATAATAATTGCTCTAACAACCCAGTTAATTCATTATTTTGTCTTTCACAAATGACATCATATTAGATTTTTTTATTTTACTATGTTATATATTTATCAGTTTGAAGGTAAACGTTATCCAATCATTTTCCAAAATAATAAAATAATGCAGGTGTTTTTAACCTGCTTAGTCATAATGTGATTTGATGCTATTTAATAATTTAGTTTAAATATTATTACTAGGATTAAAATTGATCTTATTCAGTTAGTAGGTAATGCTAATAATAATAATAATTTAATGATTTAATAATAATTTAAGAATTTTCCTCACAACTCTGTGAATAATACAAGTGTTATACCCATTTTATAATGAGAAAACTAAACTTTATAGTACTTGAGTGACCTATTCAAAATCAGCTCCCTGGAAAATAATTTGAACTGGGATTTGAAACCTTGTATTATAAGTCAATGTCTAACTCAGTTTTAAAAATTGTCTTATTTGCCAGTCACGAAAGATAATTTATAAATAGTCATGAATGTTACAAACATTTTTATTAAAATAAGGTGCTTTTGCTATATTGTGTTGGTAAAATTTCTATAATGGCAAAAATGTGGTTCTTTCAAATAAGTCTCAAGGTACATAATTTAAATATTGATATGTTTTTGTCTTACTCCTGTGATATTTTGATAGATAGGCAGTAAATATTTTAAAGTGCTTACCATGTTTTAGACAATCTAATAAACATTGAATTGTATGATTCTCTAATGGATCTATGATTTCATTAACCTGGATAATCTCTCCCCTGGTGACAACCTCTACATAGACTCTCATCTCATGTCATTCTTGCCCATATCCTCTGTCCTTCTCTAAATTCCCCTATTGTTTTCTTCAATAAAGACATGAATAGAAAAGAATGACAACTCGGCAAATGAAATTGATAAGATGAATAGGAATGTGATTCAGTATTGGCTGAAAATAAAGTATAAGGGTGGAATTGTAAAATTTTAGCACTATAGTGAGCCAAAAATTATAAAATCCTCTTTAAATTTTAAAGTAGAGTAATTTGAGGTCAGCAGGTTATATGGTGAAACTGGAACTTTGCATCTTTTTGCTTCCAGTATGGAAAGAATCTTAATTTTGACTAATTATTTCTATTGCCCTTAGAATTTATTAAAACATAAACACAGTATGTCAGAATATTGCATAGGCTTTCCTATGTGTTTTGGGACATTTTTTTCATCATGGCTGTATTAAAAAATCAAATGTATATATCTATTGTTTGGATTGTACATTCCAGTATGACTAGACTTAAGGAGAATTTTTTTTTTAAAAATCACAAGAAATCTCAAAGGACTTTCTAAATTCTTTTTCTTCAAAATAAATATTGTTTAATATGAGTTACATGTCCCATATTAACTCATTTATATGCCTTTTGTAGTCTATTTCTGCTTTTGCTATCTCTATGAACAATTATTTTTAAAAAGCCTTTTTTCTCCTATGATGATGAATGAAGTTGTTACTATAGTTAACCAGTAGCTTGTATTTTAAAACAGAATCTGTAGTTGATCTCTCAAAAAAAAAAATTAAATAGAGGCAGGGTGTTGAAAAAGTAGAGTGGGAGGGGTCAAGAGCATTCATTTTACTCAGTTATTCAAAAACTGGTAATTTTAATGTAACAAAAATCAATCTGTGAAAGTTCTGTGTGCTCCTGAAAAGTTATGTATTGAAAGCTTAACATTATATATTAACAACTCAAAGTTTGACTTCTATTATCATTTCTGGAGTGAGAACTGAAGAAAACTGGTTTGACCTCAGGCCATAATTATAATCACACTTAAGAATCCTGACATCCACTTCTAGGAGCAACCTGCCTTACACCAACTTGCAATTTTTTTTGCATTAAATTTCTCTCTGAAATAACCCCAGAAATAAAAGAAAATCACGTGATCTTTGTACAGTAATTATAAGCAAATGTAAATTCAATTAATTTCCATTTTCTTGGTAATGTTCCTTCTAGAAAATATTTAATAATGAAACCTTATGGAACTCTTTAAAAATAATGAAGCAGAAAGTTAAAATACACCCAACATGAAGATATTGCATATTTTGGTAGTTCGTTTTTGTTTTATTTTTTTGGTTTGTAGTACTTCAGGAGTTTGGAGCCATTTTAGGTTTATTTTTTATTATAGCAAAATTGTGATTTAGAATCCATGGTGGAAAGACTATGGAACCTACAATCTGAGTCCATGATATGAGTCCAGTATGCCCTTGATCCAAGAGATAGAGGTGTATTTTTAGGGGAATGGGAGGTTTCTTATGAAATTTATCAAATCTGTGTCCCTCCCGTATAGCTCCCTCCTCCACCACCCCCACCACCATAGGTAACACTGGTATTTGGTTCATTTTGCTTTTCTAAAGGGCGAGAGCTCAATGATTCCTTCAAACACTCAGGCTATAAACTTGTTCTACCTATATTGACTAAGTTTTAATTTTCCTTACATTTATTAAAGTTATTTTCATACCAACAACAAAAATAATTTAAATCTTAAAATATAATGAAAATGAAAAAAGTCATTAACTATAGGAACAATTATTTGCATACACTGATGCTGATTGCCCTTAGTTCATGAAGTGGACCCTGTCTTAGGGAAGGTGATGTCTTGCCTGGCAGTTGCATTGGATTTAAGTGAGGGGAGTGGACAGTCATCAACCTCACTCTCTCCTCTGGAGAAATTCAATAAATCTAGACACTTTTTAGGGGTGAATTGATGGTTGACCAGATATAGTGTCCCTTGGCAGGAAAAAAAGTTTCTGCAGCCCTGCTCCCTCACCACAGGGCTATGTGGGAGGCCATTGCACTAGTCTTGGGCAGAGGAAAGGTGGTCTCCACTGGAGGGGTCTGCAGAAGCTTCCCCATCCCCGAGATGGCCTCCAGGCGCTGCTGTGTGTCTGCTGCCAGAGCCTGGGGCAGGGCTGCATTGGCATGGGGCAGCCTCCGACCTCCACTTGCCTGCTGCTTCCATGCGCAGACTGGGGCTAACCTGGGAGTCCATCTATTATGGGTAGGTAAGGTTTAGCTACAGTCTCAGACACTGGGGATTATAAAATATGGCTTTATTTGAATTATCACTGAGTAAAAGCCATGCCTCAAAGTATGAGTCAACAATTCATTCTCAAATTTTAACCTAGGCTTTGTAGGAAGCTGATGGCTTTATATGCAGACATTTTGTCTAGCCTTTACATTGTTTAATCTTCCCTCAGAAATTAACCATAATAGTAGTAGGAAATCAGCAATTTATTTCAAGCTTTTTTTAAAAAATAAATCTGATGATATGCTAATGGTTTTTGTTTGGTTTTGCCTTAAAGTTTTGAAATTAACTGGAGATTCGAGTAAGATTACTTTGTTAAAAATAGGAAAAGATCATTAAGAAAAACATGAATTTAATATGTAAAGGATGTGCTTCTGTAATTGGCATTTGGTCAATTTGGTAAGTGGTGGTCATGGCATAGTGGACAGAGCAGCATCTGGGAGTCAGGAAGACCTGAGTTCAAAGGTGTACTAGCTCAGTGACCCTGGGGAAGTCACTGAACCCCGTTTGCCTCAGTTTCCTCATCTGTAAAATGAACTGACGAAGGAAGTGGCAACCAGTTCCATTATCTTCACCAAGACAAGCCCAAATCGGGTCATAAAGTGTGAAACTTCTGAGTAACCACAACAGGAATCTGAAAACCAGACTTTTTATTGCTTCATTTGGAAAATGGGTTTCATTGCCACTGGAAAACTAACTTATTAGGAAATTATTATGTGTTTATTATTTTTACTTGAGTAGTTAAACCTCCACTTTCTCTTCAGTACTTAAATGAGATTCTTATACTAGTTTTTAAACTTTCAAGGTCTCATTTTCATTATATTTTAAGATTTAAATTATTTTGTTGTTGGTATGAAGATAACTTTAATAAATGTAAGGAAAATTAAAATAGTCAATATAGGTAGAACAATTTTATTCCATTTTATTTAGGTTTGAATTATAAAGTATTTCAAATTAAAAAAAACAAATTCATAAATAAATTCTAAGAATTATATTGCATTACTTGCCCTGAACTTAAGACATTTTCATATTTATGGTATGCTATATTTAAAAAGTACTAATTGAATGAATGCAAAAAAAATGATCATGAAAATATTATACCTCACACTATCCTGGGTACTGAGAATATAAATACACAGAGATGGTTTTTGCCTTCAAGGAGTTTCGAACATGATGGTGCAAGAAGCGTATCGGGTAGAATGGAGAAGAGACATGGGCATCAGGTAGAATGGAACAGAGGCATGGGCATCATTGGTGCTCCTCTGGGGCAGAAGCCAGGATGGGAATAGTTTGATTGCTATTCCCAGAGAAAGGTGAGAGGGAGGTTGGTGGAGGGAAAGGAACTCTGAGCAGTCAGTAGCACTAGAAATGCCAGGTGTTCTCTTCTGCTCCCCCCTCTCACTTATCCCACATCCAGGGGACAGTGACATTGATTCTTGGTGGCTCGCCCAGGTGCCCTCCTCGCCCCTCCCACAGCCATCACTGTTGTTTAGGACTTTATCTACCATTGCCATGGCCCCCTCCTTGATGTGCTCCCCCTCCCATCTGTCCTCTCATCAGCATCACTTTCTTAAGGCCTGTGTCCAGGTCACATCCTGACTCTCTCCCCCGTAAGCTCCAGCAAGTCCTGGCAAGGCCTCTCTACTGGTCATCCAGACCCAGCCAAGCTAGGCTCCCTCTCCGTTCAGCTGGGTTAGCCTCATGCTTTCCAGAGCAGTGCCCTTCATCTCTTTCCTTTGCAATGCCGGTTCTCCTGCTTGATGAGGCACTGATGGCACCTTCTGCTTGTGGTCTCTCCTGGTTTCCTCTCCAGAAGAGCTGCTTTGCATATCTATTTTTGTATGTGTATGTGCTTGCATATATGTGTACATGTAGATTATACAATTGTCTTTTCTTTCATATATATGCATATATATGTAAAGACAAGCAGATAAATATGAACATAGGCATACATGTATGAATATGTTAGGAATAGAATAAACACACAAAACAAACATGTATACACCCATGTAAATATGTGTGTGGATGTGTGTGTGTGTGAGTTGTCAATCATTAGAACATAAGCTTCTTAAGGGTAGGGACTATTTTTCCTTTGGTTTTCATATCCTAGACTTCCAGCATAGTGCCTAGAACATAGTAAATGTCTAATGCTTGTTGATTGATCTTACTGATTGGTTGATTCTTATGAAATATTTCAAGATGTTTTGGTTGGATGAATGTGGAACAGGATCAACTAACTAGTCAATTAGGTGAATATGTACTTCATTACTTGTCAGTCAAACAAAGCCAAAGGTAGAGACCCAAAGCCTGATACTTTAACAAATCCAGGTCTAGGAGATGGGGGGGCACATGTGTGTGTGTGTGTGTGTGTGTGTGTGTGTAGGGGGTATTTTGGGGTTGGAGGGCAAGCAGTGGGGGAGAGAAAGTGGCTGTCCAGAAGGAAGATGTCAGAAATGAATCTATATATGGCTTCACCCCCTTAGATGTAAATACTATAACCAAATAAAAGGACACAAGCAAAATTTCAGAAGTCATGCATGCTGTCTCAGGAAATATTCTTAGCATGTAAAATCCTCATGGGAGAAGGAGTTCCTTAGGTAAATCACTTCCCATCTCTGCATCTCAGTTTCTGAATTTATAAACAGGTGTTGGTGAGGTGAGCTCTCAAGTGTTTTACAGGTCTAAAACTGATGGATCCTGTAATGAGGGAAGGAGTTAGTGGACCTAAGAGATATCTTTAAAATCTTATATACAAAAGGCAAGCTAAGCTGTCAGAGAGAATGATACTTTTGGAGGGGGTTTCCTTTTTTACCTTAATAGCATTTTAATTTTTCCAATTACATGTAGAGATTGTTTTCAACATTCTTTTAAATTTTTTTTTAATTTAAGGCAATGGGGTTAAGTAACTTGCCCAAGATCACACAGCTACAGTTGTTACGTGTCTGAAGCTGCATTTGAACTCAGGTCCTCTTGACTCCACGTTCGGTGTTTTATCCACTTCTCTGCTTAGCTTCCCCTTAACATTCTTTTAAGAATTTCTTTTTTTAAATTTTTTTTTCAATTACTTGCAAAGATAATTTTCAACATTCATCCTTTTGCAAGTTTCTGAGAGCCATATATTTTTACCATCCTCCCTCCCTTCTTTCTGCCTGCCCCTCGGCAGCAAGCAATCTGATTTTTTTACGTTTTTTTTTTTTGTAAGGCAAACGGGGTTAAGTTGCTTGCCCAAGGCCACACAGATGGGTAATTATTAAGTGTCTGAGACTGGATTTGAACCCAGGTACTCCTGACTCCAAGGCTGGTGCTTTATCCACTACGCCACCTAGCCACCGCAAGCAATCTGATTAAGGTTAATCTTGCACAACCTCAGCATTCATTTTTATAAAATATTCTCTTCCCTCCATTCTCTACCCCATCCCAAGACAGTAAGCAATCTGATACAGGTTTTATAAATATATCTATTTATGCACATATATAATCATATTAAACATTTCTGTATTAGTCATGTTGTGAAAGAGAAATCAGAACAAAAGTGAAAAACCACAAGGAAGAAAAAACAAAAGCAAGTAAAAAAGTTAAAATAGTATTCTTGATCTATGTTCAGACTCTATAGTAGTTTGTCTGTATGTGGACAGTATTTTCTGTCACAAGTCTTTTAGAATTGTCTTTGATCACTGTATTGTTGAGAAAAGTTAAGTCCATCACAGTTAATCTTCACATAATGATGCTGTTGTCCCGTACAACGTTCTCTTGTTCTGCTCACTTCACTCAACATCAGCTCATGTAAGTCTTTCGAGGTTTTTCTGAAATCCACCTGCTCATGATTTTTTTTTACAAATGAATAGAATTCCATCATATTCATATACCAAACTTGTTCAGCCTTTCCCTATTTTGATGAGCATCCCCTCAATTTCTGATTCTTTGCCACTACAAAAAGAGCTGCTATGAATATTTTTTGGTGCTTGTAGGTTCATTTTCATTTTTTGTGATCTCTTTGGGATTCAGATTTAGTAGTAATATGACTGGTTCAAAGGGTTCACATGGTTTTATTGCCCTTTGGACATAGTTCCAAATTGTTCTCCAGAATGGTTGTATCATTTCACAATTCCACCAACAATGCATTAATGTCCTAGGCTTTCCACATCCCCCCCCCCAACATTTATCATTTCCCCTTTCTGCCATATTAGCAAATCTAATAGTGTGAGATGATACCTCAGTATGTTTTTAATGTGCACTTCTCTAATCAATAGAGAAATCTAATCAAGGTTTTGGAGCATTTGTTTTTCCTTATGATCATAAATAGCTTTAAATTTTATCTGACCATTTATCAAAAGGGAAATATTTCCCAGTTTTCTGCTTTTCTTTTTAATCTTGGTTGCATTGATTTGTTTGTATAAAAGCTTTCCAATTTAATGTAATCAAGATTACCCATTTTGCATTTCATAATATTCTTTATCTCTTGACTGATCATAGATTCTTTTTCTCCCTATAGATCTGATAGGTAAATGATTCCCGGCTCTCCAAACTGATTTATGGTATCGCCTTTTATGTTTATACCATATACCCATTTTGAAATTATCTTGTTATAAGATATGAGATGTTGGCCTCTGTTCAATTTCTGTCATTTAGTTTTCTACTTTTTTTTTTAACAGTTTTGTCAAATAATGAGGGGTTTTTTTTAACCCCAGAAACTGGAGTCTAGGTTTGTCTTGGCAGGTAAACTCCCAAATATTTTTTATTTAGTTATTTGAAATGGAATTTCTCTTTCCATCTCTTGCTGCTGTGCTTTCTTAGTAATTTATAACAATGTTGATGATTTTTATGAGTTTATTTTATATCTTGCAATTTCACTAAAATTAATTGTTTCAAGTAGTTTTTAGTTGATTTTCAAGAATTCTTTAAGTATACCATTATTTCATCTGCAGAGAAGGGAGTGTTTTGTTTCCTTAATGCCTATTCTATTCTTTCAATTTCTTTTTCTTCTCTTATTGCTAAAAGTATCATTTCTTGTACAATATTGAAAAATAGTGGTGATAATTGACATCCTAGTTTCACCCCTGATCTTAGTTGGAAATGCTTCTAGCTCATCCCCATTACATATAAAACTTGATGATAGTTTTAATTTTTTTTTTAGGTTTTTGCAAGGCAAACGGGGTTAAGTTGCTTGCCTAAGGCCACACAGCTAGGTAATTAAGTGTCTGAGAACGGATTTGAACCCAGGTACTCCTGACTCCAGGGCAGGTGCTTTATCCACTACTCCACCTAGCCACCCCAATAGTTTTAAATTGATACTGCTTATCATTTTAAGGAAAACTACATTTATTCCTATGCTTTGTAGTGTTTATTTATTCATTTAAAGCAATAGGATTAAGTGACTTGCCTGAATTTTCACAGCTAGGCAATTATTAAGTGTCTGAGGCTGGATTTGAACTCAGGTTCTTCTGAATCCAGGGTCATTGCTGCTTTCTAGTGTTTTTAGTAGGAATGGATGCTGTATTTTGTCAAAAGCTTTTTTCAGCATCTATCGATATAACCATATGATTTCTGATAGTTTTACTATTGATATGGATGACAATTATGCTGTTTTCCTTATATCGAACCATGCTTGCTTTCCTGGTATGAATCTTACCTAGTTATTGTGTTTTATCCTGATAATTATCCTGATAATTGCTGTAATCACTTTACTAATATTTTATTTAAAATTTTTGCACCAATATTCATTAGAGAATTATTCTATAATTTTCTTCTTGGTCTTGATTCTTACTAGTTTATATATCAGCACTATGTTTGTGTCATGAAAGTAATTGTGTAGGTCGTCACCTATTTTTTCCAAATAGTTTATATAGTATTAGAAATAATTATTCTTTAAATGTTTGGTAGAATTCATTTGTAAATCCATCTGGTCCTGCAGATTTTTTCTTAGGGGAGTTCACTGATTACTTGTTCAATTTCTTTTTCTAAAATGTAGTTCTTTAAGTATTTTATTTCTTCTTCTGTTAATTTATATTTTGTAAATATTCGTCCATTTCACTTAGATTGTCAGATTAATTGGCATTAGTTGGAAAAAACAGATCTTAATTATTGCTTTAATTTCATCTTTATTGGTGGTGAATTTACATTTTCATTTTTGATACTGTTAATTTGACTTTCTTCATCCTTTCTTTTACTCTAGTTGACCAAAGGTTTATCTAGTTTATTGGGTTTTTTTCATAAAGAGTTGGCTTACTTTTTCCGTGTAGTTGGTTTTTGGTTATAAACCAAGCTCCTTTGCGTTTCTGAATATCATATTCTAAGACCCTCTCATACTTTAATGTTGAAGTGGCTAAATTCTGTGTAATCCTAAGTGTGACTTCTTTGAATTTGAATTGTTTCTTTCTGGTTAGCTGCTTGAAGTATTATCTCCTTGACCTGATAATTCTAGAATTTGGCTACAATACTCCTCGGAAATTTTCATTCTGGGATCACTTTGAGGAGATGATCAGTGGGATCTTCCTATGTATATTCTATATAAACTCTTGTTCTAGGATATCAGGACAGTTTTCCTTCATAATTTCTTTAAAGATGCTCTGAAAGGTCTTTTTTCAAAATTTTTGATCTTGACTTTCAAGTAGTCCAGTAATTCTTAACTTTTCTCTCTATATCTAACTTTTCCAAGTCAGTTGTTTTTCCAATGATGTACTTACATTTTCTTCTGTTTTTTTTTATTCTTTTGATTTTATTTGACTAATTCTTGATGTCTCATAGTCACGAACTTCCACTGGCTCAGTTCTCATTTTAAGGAATTATTTTCTTCAGTTAGCTTTTAAATCTCCTGTGTCATTTGTCAATTCTTCTTTTAAAGGAGTTAGTTTCTTCATTGGACTTTATTTTTCTATTTGACCAATATATTTTTAAGGAGTTGTTTTATTTAGTGATTTTTTTTACCCATTTGGTCAATTTTATTTCTTAAGGAGTTTTCTTCTGTCAGTTTTTGTGCTTCCTCTTATAAGCTTTGGCTCTTTTTTCATAATTCTGCATAACTTTCATTTTCCCAAATTTTTCTTCTACTTTGCCTACATGAATTGTAAAATCCTTTTTTGAGCTCTTCCAAAAGGACTTTTTAGACTTGAGACCAATTGATATTCCTCGTTGAGGCTTTCACATGAAGTCATTTTTGCCATTTTTTTCTTCTGAGCTAGTTTTCTATGGTAAGGGCTCTTTTTTGCTTTTCTACATATTTTTCAAAGTTGAGCTCTGCTTCTGGGACTCAGGGTCTCAGTTCCAGCTGCCTAGGCTGGGGTGGCCTGGCCTAGTTGTACCTCTTGTGTGGGGGTTCCAGGGACTTGCAGAGTTCTGTCTGCCTGGGGCTGGAGTCCCCACAGCGGCCTCTGGCTGGGCTGCAGCCAAGGACCTTTCGCTTGCTTGCACTCAATTGTGCTCCCCCTTTACACATGTGAGGCACACCTTTCCTGATGGCCTTTCAAGGTATCTCGAACTGGAAAATCATTTCCCTTTCTCTTTTCGTGGGTTCCCTTAGTCCAGCTTCTAGCAACTTCCTTTCTTCTCTGTGATTCTTAGCAGGGATAATAATTTGGTATTTTGATAGAGTCTCTCAGAGGGTTATTTTCCAATAAGAATCAGTCTTAAATTTTATACTCAAATAATGCAAAAACATAATTTATTAATAGAAATTCAAATTATGGCTAACAATGTTCAATCCATTAACTTTGAAAATTGAAGAATCATCTTTATTATAAAATAACATCGACAAACAATATTTCTGTTAAAAATACATAGTGAACTATTTTTTTTTTTGTTATTCATCTTTGGAAGAAGTAACAGGACCAAAGATAGAGGCTTAAAACAAATTACTAATTAGCTATTGATGGGGATTACACTATTTCCTGAATTTGAAAACACTCATTTAGAGTTAGCTAAGTAATTAGTGTTTTAAAGTAACATTATGAATACTCCTACGTCAGCCATGCCTTAATAGCTTTCATCCTTTTTCATACCTCCACACTTGAGTGCCTAGTTTCTGTTTATTTAATAGGAGCATAGATTTGGAAAAATGCCACTGGAAATAGTATTATGTAAGCAATATATAAACTGGGATTACAAAGAGATATTTACAGCTCTTCTCCCATATTGAATAGCATTTAAGTTCCAATTCATTTTTGTGGTGCAACATAGAAGATGCACCTGGATCACATTTATTTAGACAGACAAGTTGTTTACATTCCATTCTCCTTTGTTTTTTGCAGTCATTAAGCATCTTCTATGTCTAAGAATTACAAGGAAATCCTGGATATCCTACTTTGAGGAAGAAGCACTATGCAATTACTTTCCTTCTCTCCTTCAAATTTAGGTTTTTAACTTTTTCACTTTACCAATGTGGTTGACAAACCTAACACAATTATGATTCAAATGACAGCAAAATATAGACACAGGTTTATATTTGTTTCATCTTGGTATATACACTGGACACATAGGAATCTCTCATCAGAATACTAGTTAAATTGAATGTTTCAGATTGGTTAGGTAATAATATGAACTACATGCAGACGACAAAATTTACTACTTCATTCCTGTTCTTAAACTTTTTGAAATATTATTTACTTTTCTAGTCCTAATTTAATTTCCTTTGTTTGCAGTTTATTATTTATAGTGTCTTTTACTCTCCAGTCTCTTTATTTTAACTTCTCTTTTGGTTTAGTGGCAAACATTTCTTATGCTAACAGTAGTTTTAGGAAGTATAATTAGAGGATTATGACTAGAACAATATTCAGGATATCCCAGTTCAAAAATGCAACAATTTAATGATGTATTCTTTTAGCAGTGTAGAAACCACTGCATAACTAATTTTTCTTCTTGCTCTATTGACTTTTTCTTAATTTACTTGTATCATTTTTGCATTATGAATTACAAAGTTTATTTGAGGGTATAGTTTTTGCTGTCCTCCCCAGGTCATGGTACTCCTTGTCCAGTTCATGAAAATTCCCAGTTGAAGATAGGGGTTTCTGCCTTCAAATAGTCTTTTTAAAAAAAAAATTAGTTACTAGCAAATCATCTTTCTTTTGAAGAAAAAGGATTTTATGTAATTTTTGTAATTTCTTAAGCATCTTTTGAGGTAGATATATTTTTGAGTGCAATTTGAAATTTATTTCTATATGTTCTTACCTGATAGTATTACTAAAATGATAGTTTTTCCCCTTATTATTTCATTTCATTGTTACAAAGAATATCTCTTCATAATGTAAAGTGAATTTATTATTACAAATCTCAGAAAATTTTCTGTTACACATTCATGCTAACAAAAAATTATGCCTGTTTTCCATTTTCTTGATAATTTTCTCTATCTTATCTAATTAATCAATTTAAAATAACAAAAGTGTTCCTTTGGAAGAGAAAAATATATAACAAAGGAAAATATAAATTTTGTATGAAAATGTTTCATGTATACTATAGTATGGTGAAAATTATTTGTCATATTGGTATTAGTATTGGGGAACAGGACTGATGTGGTGTAGCTTGATATTAAATCAGATCTAGAATCAATTTGTGAGTTTCTGTAGGACTCAACAGATTAAGTAGATGGTAGGGTTTATAGAGAACTGGTCTGGAGTCAGCAAGTCTCTTCTTCCTGAGCTCAACCCTGGCCTCAGTCACTAGCTGTGGAATCCTGGGCAAGTCATTTCACCCTATTTGCCTCATTTTGCTCATCTATAAAATGAGCTGGAGAAGAAAATGGGAAACCATTTCAGTACCTTTTTGTTTTCACTCCATTATCTTTGTTAAGCAAATCCTCTGTCCTCTTTGAGAACAAAGTACAAACACCATCACAAACCCATGGGATCAAAAAGAGTAAGCTCTACCTGATAAACAACAAATAACAAATGTACAAGATACATAATGGTAGAGCAAATGTGAATAATAGTGAGATGTGTCACTATGAAGTTAAAGATCTACGGAAGCCTTTATTAGAAATTATTAACTTGTATCATGTTATATTCATTAACCTGATTTTGCTATTGATAAGAAAATATCTAAATTTGAATTTTCTAGAAGTTACTTTTGCAGGGGCAGCTAGGTGGTGCAGTGGATAGAGTACCAGCTCTGGAGTCAGGAGTACTTGGGTTCAAATCCGACCTCAGGCACTTAATAATTACCAAGCTGTGTGGGCTTGGGCCATTTAACCCCATTTACATAGAAAAACCTTAAAAAAAAGGTTACTTTTGCAAAATAGTACCATTGTCAAATTTTCTAATATTTGGAAATATCAAAAATTTCTGATGTTTAAAGATTTAAATAATATTTAGAATTTATATGTGCATATTTATGCATATATGAATATAATGCACACATTTGATTGTATAGTTGCATTGATACTGGGACTTTGAATATTGTATTTATAAATGTGCTTAAGTAATAATTTTCAAATATTTTCTTTTTTAATTAAAATTTAAAATGAGCAAGTAATGGAATATATGGAAGGAGATACTAACCATAAAAGAAAATATTTCATGAATAAACATTTTATTAATATTCAGAAAGTATTCAAATTTTCAGATTTTCAGAATTCCTTAATATATACCCATTTTTCAAGATTTCTTGTGTGTTGACTTAATTTTCTTACTTTCTTTGGAGGACTATCTCCTCTATGAGTAAAACAATATTTCATAAAGTAAAATGTGTGTGTGAGTCAAATCCCTTGAGAATATTTAAAATCTGAATGCAAAAATGACATTATAATTTAATAGATGATTCCTCCTTTTTTGTTATTTGATATATTATGCTTCTACTTGAAGACTAAGTCTTCAAAGCTACAGCAATTGTTTAAAAAAGGAAAATATTCATGAAACATCTTGTTGGTACATTTCACTCTATAGACATAGCCATTGTCAACATCTTGTCCTGCTTGACTCTTAATCTACAGGAAAGAAGCAGTCTGAATGAGATTTTTTCACTATTGTGGGTTATTTCCTCAAATTTGAGCATAGAACCCCTTATTTTTGGTGATTAATTGTTTCCTTCTATCATCAGGGACTGAATTTGGATTGTTGTATAACTGTAGTGAGGGAAAACAAAAGGACAGGGTCTATAATATTGCTAGGAAATTTGTATAAACAAGTCTTAGATCCTATCCAATGTAGAGGGTTCTTAGATGGAAAACATTCAATTTTGGGATTATTTTGGTATTTACTTGTAAATAGTATATTAAGTGAAAATTTGCTTTGGAAAATTAACACAAAATTGAAGAGGTTTGAATGTTGTTCAGTTTGAAAACTGCAAGCAAATGACCTGTAGTCAGGTCAACAAGATTCTATGAAACTCTCTCATGTGCCAGTCACTGTGCTCAAGGCTGGCATACCAATGTAGTGAAAAAGAAAGCCAGTCACTGCCCTCAAACTGCAGCACAAAATGATATATTTTTGGTGATTAAATGTTTCCTTGCATCATCAGGGACTGAATTTGGGTTATTGTATAACTGTAGTGAGGGAAAGGAAATAAAAATATGTATGCTTGTTAATTCTGGAAACTGATACAGTCAAGTGTACTTACTCTTTATCATTAATAACTTAACTTAAGAAGTCGTAACCTGAGTACAAAAAAAGAAAATAATGAGGCAATTATCTAAATTATCCAAGCTACAAGTATTTTTCTTAATTAGGAAAGTATTACTTTGACTTAGATTATAACATCAGTTCTCTATTTTGGTATTTATGTATTTTTATAAAAAATAAAAACAAAACTAAGTTTACTAAATTAGTGAAAAAATTAACACATTTATTTGTCATTGGAAAGAAAAAATTTAATTGCTTGCATTTTAAAATTGGTAAATATCATAGTATTCGTTTAGTCATGACTTTTAAAGTTTTAAACACACTCATTTCTATAATGTATATTAATGATGTATAAATAGATTTTTTCCAGATTATGAAGTAAATGTAATCCCTGCTGTGAAATACCTTTGAAGATTTATTTAATGACAGCTGAAAATGATATCAAAAGATAATAAACACTACTTTCCCCAACTATATTTTTGTTATATTAATTTACATGTATGCATAATTTGCATTTGTAAATCTGTATAACACATATGTAATAATAACTAACACTCATTTAGCATTTAAAAGTTTTCAAAGAGCTTTACCTATTATCTCTTTTGGATCTTCACAATCCTTCGAGGTAGATGCCATCATTATGTTATTATTTTACAGCTGAGAGCATTAAGACTCTGAAAGAATTTCTTAGGTTGGTACTACTAGTTCACTATCATTTATGAGCTAGTTACTATGTGCAGGTACTGAGGTTACAAAGACGTTCAAAGTCCTCCATAACCTGACCCCCTGCTCACATCCCCCTTCCCAGCACATATCTTCCATCCAAGGAATCTGGCCACCCATGGATGCTCTCCTCTCCTGACTCTGCGCTCTTTCTCTGGCTCTCCCGGTCTGGAATGCTCTTCCTTCTCTGCTCAGATCACAAATCTCCTTGGTTTCCATTAGGTTCCAACTAAAATGCTACCTTTGAGGGAAGCCTTTGCCAGGCATCTTCAACCCAGTGGCTTCCCCAGCCCTGCCAGGCTAGACTGTAACTGCCATAAATGGCACCTTATAAGTGTTGAGTGATGATTGATAGACACAAATGTGGTTTACCTCAAAGGAGAAGAAAAGGTTCCTGAGTGATCCTAGCAGATACTCAACCCGGGCTCTGTGAACTTACTTTTAAAATACATTGAAAATTATATTTCAATATAATTGGGTGCCCTTGTAATCCTATATAGCTTATTTATTTCTTTGAAAACATTATTTTGAGAAGGGGTTCATAAGTTTTACTAGATGGCCAATGGGGTATGTGATATAGAAAAGGTTAAAAACTCAGACAGTAGAGGGAGGGAGTGTCTGGAAGTGACAGTGAAGAACAGGGTGGGCTTCTTCTTCCTCCTGGCTCAGGATGGTAAGGGGCACAAGAAAAGATAGATCAAATCCCGGACAGCGTGGTCAAGGATATTATCTTCTGGAAAGAGTCACATTTTTCTTGAATGAAAAAAAAAAAAGAGTAATAGGAGAGGAAGAGGCCTGAGGTGAAGGGAAATCTGTTATGACGAGATGAGAATCACAGGGGTCACCAAGGAAGGGAAGAACACAGTAAGATAGGGAGTGGGGAAAGTGTAGGGTTGAGCTGGAGAGGAAGGAGGATTGGGAGAATAATTAAGAGTTTGCCAACCCAGGAAAGGTAGATGACTTAATGTCCTCAAGGGTCTTACGATGATGGTCTTAGAAGTGATGAGCACATAAGACAAACTTACATACATACACACACATACACACATACACACTCATACACACATATATATATACATACACATTCATATTAACAGCACCTTTAAGTGGCATCAAAGCAGATGTATAATTAGAAAAGGAGGTGAGTTTATCAGATAGCAAGAGTAAAGGATAGCAGATGGATGGTCTTTCCTCATCATTTTAAGTGATGCTGAAGAGGACCCCTGGTAGGTTAACTGAATCCCCATAAGAGGGGAAAATATAGGAATGGACTTGGCAGAGAAGGTGCCCCACTGTTGTGCCCCCACAAATTCCCTAAAGGACTAGTCTGTCTCCGTGTGTTTCTCTATCTGTGTCTCTTTTTCTGAGCAAGTGATAATGAGGAGGATCCAGACAAGCATCCCTCCTTCCTTTCTGCCCATAGGGACAGCACTCTTTTTGGGGAGTTCTCATCCCCCATTTAATGTAAGATTTTTGAGGTCAGAGACTGACTTTCTTTTTGACTGTATTGATATGCTAGACTTGAGCCCAGTGATTGGCACATGAAAGAGTTTTATAGAGTCTCGTTGACCTGACTACAGGTCATTTGCTCGCAGTTTTCAAAAAGGAGCAACATTCAAACCTCTTCAATCTTGTGTTAATTTTCTTATTGTCTATGATTTTTCATGACAATTTGTCAGCAGTTTTTTCTGTCAATTTTTTCCAGATCCCAGATATGTAGTTATTTGGTTTAGAGGCAAAACTGTAAAGACATTATAAAAATATCTAGGAGGAAAATTAAGTATAATGTAAAGGAAAATGATAACCTTTCTAGCTATCAAGATTTTTTGGAATGGGTTGCCTTTGATATTAATGGGTTTTCCCATGTGAGGGAGCTTCATGCCCCACAGCTGGTATACCAGCTGGTAGTTGTGTCACAGAGGAGATTCTTTTTCAGAAATAAGTGGTCTGAATGCCCACTGTGGTTGGATCTAATTCAGAAAATAATTGATATTATTTCTCTCCTTGTAAAATGAGAATGGAATTGGATGACACCCTTCCATTCTAAATCTATGATTGTATATGTATGTATAATGATGTGTAGAAAATTCATGTTCAACATTATATGTTAGATATATGTTAATTTTCCAGACCAGATTCTTGAACTTTAATGCAGTGTTATTGTCATTCTAGGCCATGCTTTTATTTTCATTGACTTGTCAATGCTGTGTTGATACTTTTCACACTGAAAGAGCGACATTATCCACAATGACAATTTGTGTGTGCTTTCCTGGGTTTAGGAGACCCAAGAAGCATTTTGTACCATTTACTACATTGGTAAAGTAAGCTTATTGAGAAGCAGATAAAAGTTCATTTAAGGCATTTCTGCCTTTGGACTTAATGGGAATAAGTTTAATTTATTAGAAGTTGGAGATAAACAGAAAGAAAAAAATGAAAAATAAGAAAATACTGTAGAGAGTATAGAGTCATGAGTAGAGTTGAGTGTTTTGAAGTCTTTTTGTTCCATATTTAAAATGAAGACATTTATTTACTGATAAGAATTTGTTTTAAAAGAGTACAGTGTTGAACTCTTCAGGGATCTTGAAACATACTCAAATGATGAATTACTGACTTAAAACCAGATCTTGCTGGAAGAGCACTCAGTTGTATTGAAGGTCTTCATGAAAGTCCATCTCCTTTCTGTCCCAACATTAAAAATCTTACATAGTACTGAAACTCATTTGTCAAGCATTTATTACTTCTCAGCATTAATTTAATTCTTTATTGACAGATAATGCTTTACAAATCACTTTTATTTTTAAGGTCTATTTAGCCCTACTGTATACAATGTTTATGTGCATTTTGTCCTTGAGTCTTTGTTTCTGTGGTCTTGGACAAGTTGATTAACCTTTGTGCATCTCAATTTCTTCATCTATAAGATGTAAATAATAAGGATTTCACAGAGCTGCAGGGAAAGTTCTTTGTAAATCTTAAGGTGCTGTGTAGTTTAATGTTATATATTCTCCAAATTTTTTTTTCATTTAAATAATTTTTTTTAGGTTTTTTTTTTGCAAGGTAGTGGGGTTAAGTGGCTTGCCCAAGGCCACACAGCTAGGTGATTATTAAGTGTTTGAGGTCAGATTTGAACTCAGGTACTCCTTAGCTGCCGCTTTTACATTTAAATTCAGGCATCCTTGTGCACAGGCTATCTCTCCAAATGATTTTAAACTTCAAGAAAGTAGAAATTGTTTTATATTTCTTTTTTATTCTTCCACAGTGGATGCTCAACAGATGCTGACTCATAATTTTGGGGGGGGCAAAGTGCTCCGCAGACAGATTTTCCCTCTCCATAAACTATAGCCTGTGATTCTTCATCGCTTTTATCAAACTGAAAGTCTAAAAGGGTTGAGAGTTCCCCTACAATCAAACTTCCTTCCTCAGTGAAGAAGTCGGTAACGGAGCCAGAACTTGAACCCAGATCTTCCCAACTCCGAGCCAGGTTATACTGTCATGCAGATTCAGCTCCCAGGGGAAATCACTGATTCAGAATTCTTGATCATGTTCACAGAAGCCTATTGAGGCTATTGTGGCGTTATTTATGGATCTGACTGGGAAATAAATTGAGAAAATCCATTCCTTTTTATTTTTTATCTTTTTTAGCAAAGCAGTGGGGTTAAATGACTTACCCAAGGTCAAACAGCTAGGTCATTATTAAGTGTCTAAGGCTGAATTTGAACTTGGATTCTCCTGACTCCAGGGCCTGTGCTCTACCCACTGCCCTACCAGGAAATCTATTCTTATATATGAGGAACTGAATGCATCTCCAAAGACCTGGGTTCTCTTTCCAATACCACTTCTCATCCAGGAAACACATGTTTAGAGGGTGGGTCTCTAAGATTTCTTTGCATTGTGAAGTTCCGTGAATTTTGTAGAGTTTAAAATTTGACAAACACTATGATAAGTGTTGAGGTTTATAGATACAAAATAAACAAAAACAAAAACAAGTTTTTTTGCCCTCAAGGAGCTTGTCTTCTAATGGGGGGCACAAGATACGAAGGCCAGGATGGGGCTGTCTGGGGTGGAAGTGGAAACAATGGTTACTTTGAATTTAGAGGAGTCTGGAGTGGGTTGCCCAAAAAGCTGGATTCTGAGGGAATAAATAGGCACAACCTCAGTTGTCTATCTCCCCCAGGTTGAGCGATGCCCGGCTGCCCGAGGTTCTGGTGTTCATGAAGCGATTCTGTCAGGGCTCACAGGACACGCAGGATGTGTGGCCACGCAGGCGAGAGAGAGAGAGAGAGAGAGAGAGAGAGAGAGAGAGAGTCTCTGTGTGTGTGTGTGTGTGTGTGTGTGTGTGTGTGTGTTCACTTTTTTTGACCCTTTCATCATCTCCAGTCATGTCTTCCCCTCATCAAATGTGCAAATCTTTGCTCAAACAGCAGGTAAGAGCATCTAATCAAGCTCCACCAACACACAGACCACGTTGGAGACCAGTATAGGACGTTCCACATGCATGTTCCCTACTTTGCATAAGGGATGTCAGTCGTCATTTGCTTATCTTCAGCATCATTTCACTGTTCTTTCTGCCTATGGAATGGTCCTTGTGTGTGTGTGTGTGTGTGTGTGTGTGTGTGTGTGCTGCCTCCCTCAGTTTTATTTCCTTTACTCTGCATCACAGCTATTTCCATGTTTTCCTTAATTTATTCATAGTTGATATCTCTTACACAACAGCAATAATCTGCGACATTCATCCATCATCATTTGCATGCTATTCTACAAGAAATGGAAACTCACTGTTTCTAGTCCTTTGCCATCACCAAAAGTGATTTAGGGTATCTATTGTATAGGTATAGATTGGTTTTGACCTTAGAACTTTACTACTCAAAGTACAGAACATTTCTTAATTCATTGATTTGTAACCTGATTAAAAAATATATATATTATATATTTGCATCCCTGGCCAAAATCCATTCTGAGTGTACTAATTTGCCTGAGAGTCTGATAAAGCAAATTATAATTAAGTAAACCATTAATGAAAAATCTTTACATTATTGCTGTGATAATCGGAAATTAAAGATGTTATGTGAATCCCCCACACTTTGCCAAAAGAGAAGCTAATTTACTAATTATAAGATAGTCTGCTTTTTAATGATTCATCTGTACTTATCATTATTTTAACTCACTGACATTTTCTGTCTACCATAATCACCTTAGTCAGCACACACACACACACACACACACACAGACACCACAAAGTACGATAAATAGAGCTTTCCCATTAGTGCAGTAATAGTTCAGTGTGCTGAAAACAGAAGGAGATGAGGTCATTAATGGAGTTACAATCACAAGCCCAAAGCAACCAAGGATATTGCATTTTTTTTAAAGCAAACTTACATTAAAATAATGGTATAGTTCCAACTTAACTGAACCTTGTCTTTGAATAGACAGTTCATTGTGTAAACCTGTACCTTCTGTGCCTGGAAACAGATGCAGAAATGGTTCTTTAATATTTGCATAATACATGTTGCTGAAAAATTTGTATATAAATCATTTTTATTAAATAAAATACTATTTTCCATTATTAGACAATGTAATTTGAGACTATATCATAATCATTTTTGTTGAATATTCAACTGACAGACTCTTACACCTTAGCTTTTAGTTAATTTGTGAATATGTTAATGTTCTCCAAACAAATTTAAATGTGTTATGGATTATTTATTTTGGAGACATTTTTAAATAAAAATAAATCAATCCCTAATTCAACCATTGTTAACGATTTAATTTCCTTCTATTGTATTTTCTAAAAACAGATTCCATTTGAATGATAATTTTGATTTAGCAATTCCAAAATTTAAGTGAGTTTTGTGTAGAACAGCACAGGGAGTAAGTGTCTGAGGACAGATCTGAACTCAAGTTTTACTGACTGGAGGGCAGTGAAGAGAGCACCAGACCTGGAGTCAGGAAGACATATCATCCTGAGTTCAAATCTGGCCTCAGAAACTTGCTACTTGTGTGACCCTGGGCAAGTCATTAAACCTGCCTGCTGCAGTTTCCTCATTTGTAAAATGAGCCAGAGAAGGAAATGGTAAGCCACTCCAGTATCTTTGCCAAGATATGCTCAAATGTAGGATCATGAAAAGTTGAATGTTGAAAAACGAGTGAACAACAAACTGCCACCTTCCGACTTGAGGATCAGTTCTCTATCCACTGAACAACCTAAATAGTACATGCACCATTTATTTATTTGGCAATCATTTATTTGGCATCTACTATGTGCCAGACACTCTGGATATAGAGACAAAAATGAAATAATCCTCACCCTTAAGAAGCTTATATTTGTAAGCTCTGAGTCTCACTCTCCTAAATTCCATTTGAACTGGCAGGTTGGTTTCCCAGAGACCAGCTACTTCATCACCTCTAAGTACTCTTAAGGTAAACTCCGAGGATTTAGGGAGTTGGTATAGCTGTTTTTAACCACAAAAGCAAGATTCTGTTAGTCCGTTTTTGAGCCTACCAGCTGTTGACTTCTAGTATTAAAGATATAGGCAAAAGTACATACGTTCTTTAAGATCAGAGTAACTTTATAAGTTTCAATGTAAGATTAGCTATGTATGTATGATTTTATTGATGAATTGTAAGCATAAAAGGAAGGGCATATGGAGATTTTAGAAATACCTTAAAGCTTTTTTTTATTAATTTGGATGGAATGAATCCTTTCAGAGTTAAAAATTGTTAACAAAAAACTTTGACTAGAAGTAGAAGGGTAGCTTTTGTTTAGAAACTTAGAGAAAAACATTAATTTCACATCTCCTAAGGTCATTTAAGGCATAAAGTTGGTGTTTCTGAGCTGAAGTTTCTTAGTTGAACGAATAATTCATTGATGGCATAAATAACTTTAACAAAAGATGACTTATAGGTATTTTGTATGTACTTATTCATTCATATGTTACCCTAATCACATGTTGAAGGTAAGGAATGTTCTTATGTGTTTTTTAAATTTTATTTTAATCCCTAGTTTAAGCTATGAAGGCTTTGCTAAATAAAATACTATGCACCAAATCCTAAAGTAATATTAAAACCCAGATAGTAAATGCAGCAACCAAAAAGGAAGTGCTTAAGGAAAAAAAATTGAGGGCCATCATTGCACTCATTTGATGAAATATGCCTTAGAATTAGAAACTTTAATCATCAATAATGGTCTAAAGTTCCTTACTGTTAGATGATTGACTATGTCAGTGATAAAATGGCTTAAGAACATTCAGCAAAGAACAAGGTCAGCCGTATAGTGTGATTGCTGTTATAGATTATATTACTGTTGTGAATAGAATGTTAATAAAATGACTTTTTTGTCTTGTTAGAATATTGTCAAAGGATTAGACACAGTATACCCAAATAGAATTTTATTCAGAAAATTAAAGACTTTATATATATATATATATATATATATATATATGTGTGTGTGTGTATGTATGGAGACAATTTAAATTCCTTAATATCAACTCATATAATGCCCTACTTTATCTTCTTCATGCTTAAAATAGAATTATATAGAGCTCCTTCCAAGTTAAAAAAAAGTAAGTCAATGGCTGCTTAACATCAACTCCTATGCCTTCACCTACATCCCTCTAAGCTTCAAGTCATCTTCCCACTGCTTTAGCACTAGATTTTTGATTTTACCACTTTAGCTTCTTCTGCCACCCACCTCCACCTTGAGCAAGGCGTTAATTTGGTGAGTTTGGTCACCCCATTCCTAGCTGATGGTATGACCTGGACTAGAGGGTAAGCCAGCTCAAATCTCACCCCCTAAGTCTGTCTGACCTCAGAACTCAGAACCAAGTCCACCTAGACACCCAGACCCAGCCTAGCTTGAGCTCTTTGCCATCTTTCTGCCCCCGGAATGGAAGCCACTGTGCTCTCCCCTATCTCTTTTCTCCAATCTTTCCCCAGAACATCTTTCCCTGGTTACCACTGCATGTGATGTATACACCAGTAGAATCTGAACTCTTTGTGGGCAGATATATTTAAATTTGTACCCTCAGGGCCTAGCTGTTACTGTTGCTTAGCCAATAGAACATTACACAAAATAAAGCCAGTAAGGTGATGTTTTTTCTTTATAAATAAACAACATCAGCAACAACAACAACCAAAAAAACCCAACCCTGTCTTCACCACCACATAAAGCTAAAGTTATTGGTCTTAGGAACCCATTTTTTTCCTTTCTTAAAAGAAACTAGAGACAGAATGCCCTTGTTACTGATCATTTACAGAACTGCTGACTTTTGATTACTTTTGAAAGTCTGATTTCAGGGATTTTCCAAGCTAAGCCAGAACCAATCCCCAGAAATATAAAGAGATGAATGGTAAGGGAAAAAGAAAAGAAGGAAACATAGAGGCATGATTTCCACTTTGTTTTTGATGGAAGTGTGGTGGCAAGGCCTGGCACCTCCACCAGGTGGTAGAAATAAACTTCATTCATTCATTCATTCAGTAAACATTTAAGTGTCATCCCTGTGCTTGGATTTGGGAATACCAAGGAAGAAACTAGTTTTTACCCTCAAGCAACTTATGTTCTGCTAGAAGAGGATTTATTATATATTGATCCTAGAGGCAATAGGGAGCCATTGAAGTGTGTTTAACAGGGCCATGGTATGGTCAGATTTTAACTTTAGGAAGATTCTTCTGACAGCTGAATGAAGGATGGATGGGAGTAGGGCAAGATTTGAGAGAAGGAGTCCAAGCAGAAGATGAAGTAATGAGGCTGTGGTGGCATCAGAAGAGAGGAGAGAACACAGGATAGCGATATTGCAAAGGTAAAACGATGTATGACAGATTGGATGAGGGTGTTAAGAGAGGGAGTTGTTGAGGAGGACACCTAGACTGGAAGGCTGAGGGACAGGAGGAGAGATGCCCTTGCTGCTCTTTGTGGCCCTGAAATAAATATAGCATTAAAAGAGCTTCTTAAGAGAATGAAACCATGATTTTTAGAAACATGAGAGTACAATTTAAAGAAATTGCATACTATTCAAGGAAAGCAGTTGTATTTAAGCAAGGGAATGTCACCCCAGTTCCACAGCTTATTAGTGTGGGACTCTGCCTTTATTGGTGGAGATCAGTACCCCTTTCCTGATGCCAAGCCCCACTTCAGATTGCTGAAAGAAAACAAAAACTTTGGAAAGAAGCAGACAAATGAAAAGCTGGCAGAGTCCGTCATGTCTGCACTGTTTTCCCAGATTGCTACACTAGACTATGGGAACTTTCCTCTTGGAGGACATCCTGGACTCCTCCTTTGGGCTGAGCTGAATTACCTCTCTCCCAATGGGATAGTCTCCCATAGGTTCTCCTGGGTAGGCCTGCTCTAGTTCTGTTTTGTTGTGATTTGGATAAGTGGATTTCTTTATTGAAGGGGGTCAAGCCTTAGACATACAATTTTGGGTCCTACTGCCCCTCTTTTCATGAAACAGTAATCAGAAGTTGGGTTGAAAATGAAAATCATATCTCCCTCCAGAGTAGAAAAATTTCTAGATCCAAATCCTGCTTCCTCTCTAGGCAGGAATTTGAGTCTCCCTTGGAGAAAGGTGGGGAAAATGACTTTTCTGACTTTCTTTGGGACTTGATTCTTCCCGCATACTTGAGGGCAGTCCTCAAAACATGAGTAATTCTCACTTAAATATTCATTCGTGTTTCATTTATATATATAATAAAATATTGAAATAGCTATTAAATGATATAACTTTTCTCAAAATAACATTTAATTATTTTAACATATTGAATGTCTCATATATATTAGAATAGAATAATATGTCATTCTGTGATATGTTATTAAGTTTGTAAGACTCTATCTATACTTTTATCTGTATTCTAGAGATACCCAGAATCAATTTGTTGCCATCTGGATGCATCTGAAGTCCTATCCCTCAGTATAATTCCCAAATTAAATATCTCAAACTTAACAAAAAAAGACAGTTTCTCCTTTATCTCCACACCCTCCTTTCTTCTCCTTGTGATTCTACCATTTCACAAGTCCTTTAAAACAAAACAGAACTAAACTCTTGGTGACATTTAACTCCCCACCCTCTTTTCTTCTACTTGTCAGAATTGCTAAAGCTTTGCCAGGACCTCTCCTCTCAGAAACCTCTTGGATTCCTACCTTTACCACTATTTTAGTATTGCCTGTTGCACTCTCCTTACTTTTCTCATAATTAACTCTTCTACTATTGAAAGTGTTTCAAAAAAATTAATTAACTACCTTAAATATGTACATATAGCCATCAATACTCACATTAAGAGACTAGTCTTCATTTTTTCCTAGGAGATCATTATTTTTCAATTTCCATTCAATTTCTCATTTCTTGCCGATCATACCTTAAATTCCCAAATAACTTACCATTCGTTTATATTGTTTAGTTATTTGGTCATAAGATTTAGAAAATTGTGACCTCTGTAAGCAGTATTTCCTTAGGATATAATTATAGTACAATAAAATTTATAGTCTATTTTGAAGCACCGTTTACTAGCTCCTATCCAAGTCATCAATCAAAGAAACAATAACATTCCTTACATGACATGTTTCTGGCCTTAAGTTGCTTCTGCTTCCTTTGAGAAGTTGCAGTAGCCTTGCAAGACAGGACCAATAATAAGAACAAACTGGTGGGAAGAAGATGGTGGCAATGAAGAATTGCTTTTCCCCTGCCTCTTGGGGCTTCCTTCAGTGTAAACAGATATATATGTAAATATATATATATATATATATATATATATATATATATATATATATATATATATATATGACTATAGAGATGTCATGTTTTTATAAGGGTTTGGAAAGGCTTACAAGGTTGTAAATCTTTCAAAAACATGGCATTTTGCTTCCTAATAGGTTAGGATATAATTACATGTCAGGGGTTAATAGGAGCTATTGAGAAGTGTGGTAGATTGCTGTGAAAGCTTTACAGCTCCTGGAGCTCCTATGGAAATAGGATGTGGAGAAGTGGGATATTAAGGTGAAGAAAAGGACATAATGAAAGGTAAAATCAAATTAGTTTGAAATGGTGTGTACATTTAATGTGCTTATATTCTAAAGAAAGACATATGTAGACATTTTTTCCTTCCACATGCAGAGAAGCTTACCAACTAAACTATAGAAACTAACTGCTTTTTTCCCTTAACCTAAAACTTTTGAAGTCAATTTCTCAATCATCTATATTCTTCCCCGAAACTGATGTTGTGCTTTTTCCCCCTAGAATGTTTTATATGCACTCAAAAGCAAGCCAGAAGATTGATATAAACTATGAACTCTTAATGTCTTTTTTTATCATCTTCTAAAATTTTTATTTTCATCTTAAATCTAAGCATTTTTTTGAAAATAACAATTATAATCTATTAGGAAATTACAATTTATCTGAATAATTTTGTAGATGACCTAAAACTTCTTAGCATCACTAGAGTCTCGATTTGCTTTTTCCTTTCTTTTTTGCCCCAAAATCTTAAGACTTGATTAAACAGAGTGTAGTGGTATATACTAGTTGGCCCTGTTGCTGAGGACACTGAGGTTCATGGGTCTCTTAATTTTGGGCATTTGGACCTGCAGAATTCTGCCCTGAAGATACTTGGATGTACACAAGCAGTCTGGCACAGACATAATGAGCCCTGAGGAGCTCATCTGGCAGCCAGAAAATGAGTGAAGGTTCAAAAAAGAGGTCACCTTAAGCTCCCATGCTGATCAAGACTGAGATTGTCATGGCAGAGACACAGGAGTTTAAAAAAATAATAAATTAAGATTAAGAAATAAATTATGATGGAGGCTAAGTAGAATCTGCACCTCTAAAAGCAATATTAAGGAATAGTTAATAAAGAATGAAGAATCTTACTTTTCAGTGTCATTTTACTGTCTTTGTCTTTTATATAAATTTGAATAAAAAAGTTTGATTTGACTGTGTACTGGAGAGTAGAGGACACAGAGAGAGGGACATTTGAGTGATAAAAAAATCAACACAAAAAAAACTCAACAAATGGTATTTTAAAAATTGCCTGGGGTGGAGTCAAGATGGGGGCATGAAAGCAGCATTCCGGACAACTCCAACCCCCCAACCCCCAAAAGACTCCAGGTGCAGTTTAGGCTTCCTTACTAAAATAGCTGGATCCCGCCTTATAGCCTCAGGGCAGAGGGCAATGCTGTGGTCATCTACATATCAAAGCACTGGCTGGAGAGCTTAAGACCTTGGAAAGAAGGATCTGACTGTAGAGAATTACTTCAGTCCTATGCAAGAGCAAAACACATACTCTGATGATGATAATATCAAAGCTTCTGTATCCAAAACCTCCAAGAGAAATAGAAAATGGGCTCAGACTGTGGATGAGCTCAAAAAAAGATTTTGAAAAGCAATTCAGGGAGGTGGAGGAAAAATTGAGAGGAAAAATGAGAGCAATGCAAAAAAATCATGAAAGCCAAATCAAAAGTTTGGTGAAAGAAATACAAAAAAATACTGAAGAAAATAATATGTTAAAAACCAGTTTAGGCCTAATGCAAAAAGCAAAACAAAAGGCAAATGAGGAGAAGAATGCCTTAAAAAGCAGAATTGGCCAGCTGGAAAAGGAGATAAAAAAGCTCTCTGAAGAAAATAACTCCTTCAAATGCAAAATAAAACTAAAGGAAGCTGATGACTTTGCAAAAAATCAGGAAGAAATAAAACTCTTCCAAAAAAGCCAAAAATTAGAAGAAAATGTGAGATATCTCATTGGAAAAACAAATGACCTTGAAAACAGATACAGAAGAAATACTTTGAAAATTATTGGACTATCTGAAAGCCACTACCAGGAAAAGAGCCTAAACTTCATCTTTCAAGAAATAATACAGCAAAATTGCCCTGAGATCCCAGAAGCTGAGGGTAAAATAGAAATTGAGAGAATTCACTGGTCACCCCCTGAAAGGGATCCCCAAAGAAAAACTTCCAGGAATATTATAGCCAAATTCCAAAACTCCCAAATCAAAGAGAAAATTCTAAAAGCTGCCAGAAACAGACAATTCAACTACCAAAGCTCCATAGTCAGGATTACACAGGATCTGGCAGCATCTACATTAAGGGCTCTTGGGATTGGAATATGATATTCCATAAGGCAAAAGATCTTGGTTTACAACCGAGAATCAATTACCCAGCAAAACTGAACATCCTTTTTCAGGGGAAAAGATGGCTTTCAATGAAACAGGGGACTTTCAAACTTTCCTAACCAGACAACCAGAGCTGAACAGAAAGTTTGATCTCCAAGTACAGGACTCTGGTGAACCACAGAGGGAGTGGAAGAGAGGGCCTAACTATGAGGAACTTGTTGATGTTGAACTGTTTGTATTCTTGAACGGGAAGAAGATATTGATAATTCATATGAACTTTCTCATTTATAAGAGTGGTTAGAAGGAGCATATATAGACAGGACATAGGAAGGAGTGGAATATAATGGTATGATGTGGTAAAGGGATGGAGTGAAAGGGTGATGGGGGAAAGTACTGGAAGGAAGGAAAAGGAGATGATGAAGAAGCTGAGAGATTTCACATAAGAGTAAAAACAAAATTTTTTCAATGGAGGGGAGGAGGGAAGGCAAGGGGGAATGAGTGAGCCTTCATTCTCATCGGAAATGGCTCAGGGAGGAAATGGCATACACACTTAATAGGGTGAAGAAATCTGTCTTGCCCTGGAGAAGGATGGGAGGAAAGGATGAGGGGAAATGGGGGGAGGGAAGTGGGGAATAGGTGACAGAAGAGAGGAAAGATCAAGGGAGAGGGTACTCAGATGCAACATGCTTTTGGACAGGGCCAGGATGAAAGGAGAGAGAGAGAATAGAATAAATGAGAGTGGGGAGGAATAGAGTGGAGGTACAGTTAGTGATAGCAACTGAGGGAAAAATATTGAAGCAACTTCTCTGGTGGATTTATGATAAAGAAAGGAACTCACTCCAGAGAGAGTTGGAATCTGAATACAGACTGAAGTACAATTTTTTTTTCTCTCTCTCTATTCTCAAGGTTTCCCTTCTTCTTAGGGGGGAGGGGGTTTATGTTTATTCTTATGTTTACACTTATAACATTCAATTTACATCAATGTATGGCATGGAAACAATGTAGACACTGCCAGACAGCCTGGGGGGGGGGGGGGGGGTGGAATTGTAGAATTCAGAGCCTTGAAAAAAATGATGGGTACAATCTACTATTGTATATAATTGGAAAACAAATAAAATGTTTAAAAAAAATTGCCTGAGTGAACTAAAGTATGGGAAAGAACACACTGAAAACTTTTGTTCTCTAAAGTAAAGAAAAACGACTGATTATAAATTGACTACTCTTTCTCCTTTGTTCAGACAGCATTTATTGTATCCATACAACTTTCAGAGAGTTATATTGGAATTTATGGGGGTAGAAAAAAGTAAAAAACCTAGTCCTGCATTAAATCAAGGAAATATGGTATATATGCAATTTTATACCTTCAATAAAAAGGTCGTGGTCTTTATCAGAAAAGTAAAAATGTCCAAGGTTTTATCTATGTATTAGAAAGTTGTAGTATTTCTTGGTTCCTGGGATAGTTTGTTAGCCCATAGAATTTTTTAAATCATGTAAGACATGATTAAAACATTTAAGATATGCAATTGTTATTCTTCAAAAATAACAATATATTGGTACTTGGCTTTTCTCTTTATAAAATACTAACTATTACATGGTACAATATAAACTCCTTGAAAATGAGGACCACTTTATTTTATTTGTATACTTGTAATTAAGATGACATAGGGCATAGTAGGTACTTTATTGATGCTTGTTATCTGACTGATTATCCTGGGAAAACTATTTCTGAATTATCTTCTACATTATTTCCAAATTAACCCCAGATACAGAGTCATTTCATCTCATCTAGCAGGTTCAATAAGTGAATGAGCCTCCTAATAGTACAGTCTTAATGAAAGCATTTGTCATATACTTTAATGCAGATAATTAGAGACAAGAACACAATTAGGTATCAGGTGCGTCAAATTGTTGAATGCAACCACTGCCAGAAGAAAAGAGAAATCTCAAATTCTTACAAGGTGAAAAGACAGCAGTTACAGAAGGAGCTTGGTACTCAGTGACTATGATGGAGCTGTGATGACAAACAGAAGGATCGTGATTTATCTTTCAAAAATAGATGCAGAAGCTTGTGGGTATGCTGTGTGACCCACAGGTGTGTGTGTCTCTCTAAGTGAAGGACCGTTCATGAAGAGCCATGCTTGTGAACATATAGGATTTCATTTGATCCTCACAACAACCCTGTGAGGTGGGGCGGGGGGAGGGGGGCCTCTTATAATACCAACTTTACAGTTGAGAAAACTAAAATAACCTGAGGTGTGACAGCCAGCTAGTAAGTGCCTGAGGCCCCCAGGCCCAGGACTGAGCGGTCCACTGTGTCACCAGCTTCAAAGAAGGATCCCTCAAAGGAGTCAGACGCCAGGTGCGGTTTATAGGAAGGCAAGAAGAACTAGCTCTAGAATTTCCTCCCATTAACTTGTTCTAAGAATGATTCTGATTCCTATCAGCAAGAAAGGCAGGAGGTTGGAGCCAGAGGTTGCCCCCTCCTCTCCTCAGAGTCAGTGGGTGACACCCTAAACATATCTATTTCCTTAAGTATTGTTAGTGTGGGTTCAAAGTGCACTTCTGATGACTATCTCTTAAGAGGAAAAGAATCTCAAAAGTCTCCCAGGCTATATATATTCCAGATTTGATGCCCTTCTCACCAAAAACCAGTTCCATGACAAATATAGGGAGTGAATAAACGTGTTCATCTAAATCAAAAGAAAAAGAAAAATCAAGGTCTATTTCTGTGTATAAATATTTAGAATAGTCAATCCAGAGTGAATGAGCTCTCTCATTAGGAATGAAATAGCTCAGCTTAACTAAAAGAACTTAGATCACACTAAAGGAGAAATTCCCCCAACTCTCTGATGTAGTAAGATGGGGATAGGGGCATAGTTGAGGTATAGTCTCTTTAACTTAGAAGCTTCTTCCTTGAGATCACTCCTTTTGGAATCTGAAGTGAGCATGGATATGAGCATCTTCTTCAGGAATTTGAAGGAATGCTGCTTATTGCTGTTATTTTTGTTATTTTGAGTCTGCAGCCTGAACAGATCCCAGTCTGGTGGACTCCATTCCCTGAGTCTTCCTCTGAACCTCTGTTGAATTGGAGCAGGTTTGAAGCCAGAGCAGTGGGGAATGGAGCAGGTTCACTTGTAATCAATTCTTTACTAAAAGTCTGGACAATCAATCTGACAATGCTGGTGAGTGTGTCAGAGTTAACATAGTCTCTGGACGTATATTGCAAAAGACCTTCAGGGAAAAAAGCCTATAAGACTTGCAGGAACTGATGCCAAGGGAAGCAAGCAAAACCGGGAGGACACCCTCTGAATGTAAGTATCCAGTTTACCAGTGATTTATCTCTAAGATTAGTTGGATTGCCTTTGGGAGTTTCATTCATTCTATAAGCAGCCCCACTAGAGAAGGGCCAAAGGGCCAAGGCACAGATTTCTTACTTTAGGGAGGATGGGATCATTTGAGTGATCTCCCACTCCTCTTTTCTCCCCTTGGGGTGACACTGGTCCCCAACCTCCCAACCCGAGGGAGTAAGACCTGATGACCTTATTGGGAAACAACGACGACCAGTTTGCACTCCTTTGGTGAAGCAGGTGTAGCCAGATTATAGAGAACTTTAAATGATTGACTGAAAGTTGTGCGAACTTTTGGTTTTGTTTTAGTTTAGTTTTGTTTTCCCTCTGAAGTAGTAGGGAATCCTCTATAAGTTTTGTGTATTCATATGATTAAATAAGTATGAAGATACTAGAAATCTTGGTTCCACCTTATCCTTATATTACTTGGGACCTTCTCAGTGGCATCTTTATGAATAACAAGGGATAGTAGAGTAATTTACACAATTTATTATTGCTTTAAAAGTAGAGATGCTCATGATAAGTTTCCTGTTTTCTAGTCTGTGTGTCATAGTACAAGCAGTACCATTTCTTTTAGTAATTTCTTTTTTAAATCTAAATAACTTATTTAGATAGAAAAGTTAATTTATAGTTAAGAAGTAAGTTTATTTGGCAAAAATTCAGTCAAATGGCTACAATATTAAATTAAATGTCATAAATGTATTTATTACCACAAAGAGCAAATTACTACTCTTTATAGTAAATTTTGACACTAGTGTAATGACCTCAGCTAACTGTAGAACATCTGCTATTGATTTTGTGTGCTGAAAATTCATTAGAATTTAGAATTATGTTTGTATAACTCTGAATAACAATCTCAGATGGACCAAAATTGGTCTTTCTGGTGATGGTGTCCAATGATGCATTAATGACTTGATAAATATTTTGCTTTCTCAATTTTAGGACTGAAATAGTTGACATCTTTCCTAATTTAATGACTTTGTTTTGTTTTTAATTTATTTAATATTTCATTTTCCCCCAGTTAACATGTAAAAATAATTTTTAACAGTTGTTTTTAAAACTTCTACCCACCTCTTTGATCAGGCAAGCAATTTGATATGGATTTATTTATGTGAAATTATGTAAAATATTTCTATTAAAGCCATGTTGTGAAAGAAAATATAGAAAAACTGCAACAAAACTTTAAGAAAAATAAACTTACAAACAGCTTCAATCTGTATTCAGATACCATCAGTTCTTTGTTTGGAGATGGATAGCATTTTTTCCCATTAGTCCTTCTGAGTTGTCTTGGATCATTGTATCGAAAATAGTTAAGTGATTTATATCTGATCAGCTTACTATACTGACATTACTTTGTATACAGATTTTTTTTTGCTTTGCATCAACTTATGTAATTCTTTCCAGGTTTTTCTGCTCACCATTTATTAAAACATAATAGTATTTCATCATAATCAAATATTTATTCAGCATTCCCCAAATGATAGTCATTCCTGTAATTTCCAAATCTTTACCACCAGAAAAGAGCTGCTACAAATATTTTGTACATCTAATTTCTTTTCCTTTTTGATTTTTATCTCTTTGGGGGAACAGACATAGTAGTGGTATTGCAGGGTCAAAGGATGTGCATGATTTGGGCATGTGCCAAATTGCTCTACAGAGTGGTTGACTCAGTTCACAACTCCATAACGGTGCATTAACTTCTCATTTGCCCAACATCTCCTTCAACATTTGTCATTTTCCTTTTCTCTCCTATTAGCCAATCTAATAGGTATAAGGGGTACTTCAGAATTGTTTTAATTTGCATTTTTCCAATCAGTAGTGAGAGCATTGTTTTTGCTTTGATTTGGAAAACTTTCATCTGAAAATTGTTTATATCTTTTGATCATTTATTATTTGGGAAAATGGCTCTTATTGTTATAACTTTGATTCAGTTCTCTATATGATTTTTCAGATTTATCAGATAAACTTGCTTTAAAATTTTTTTCACAGTTACTATTGCTGTTTTTTCTCCTTCATGTTTATTTTATTTTCTCTCTTCTTTCACCCTGTCCCTCCTTAAAAATGTTTTGATTCTGATTACGTCCCCCAATCTGCCCTCCCTTCTATCATCCCCTATTCTCTATCTTACCAGTAGGCTAAGATAGATTTCGATACCCAGTTGATTGTGTTTGTATATTATTCCCTCTTTGAGTTAATTCTAATGTCAGTAAGGTTCACTCACTCCTCCTCACTATCCCCCTCTCCCCCTCTATTGTAAGGGTTTTTTTCTTTGCGCTTTTATGTTAGATATTTTACCCCATTTTACTTTTATCTTTCCACTTATCTCAGTACATTCTTGTCTTGTCCTTTTTTAAAATATACCATCCCTTCATGTTCAACTCACACCTGTGTCCTCTGTATATACATATATTCTTCTTCTAACTGTCCTAATAATGAGAAAGTTTGTATCATCTTCCCATGTAGGAATAATAAACAGTTTAGCCTTATTAAGTCCCTTATGATTACCCTTTCCTGTTTATCTTGTTATGCTTCTCTTAGCTCTTGTATTTGAAAGTCAAATTTTCTGTTCAACTCTGGTATTTTCATCAAGAATGTTTGAAAGTTCTCTATTTCATTGAATATAGAGAAATTTCATTTCTCTTTCCACTTTTCCTCTAACTCTCTTACTTGATTTTCAAAAACCTTTTTGAGCTCTTCCATGACCTGAAACTAACTCATATTTCCTTGGAGCCTTTGGGTGCAGGAAGTTTGACTTGTTTTCTTCTTCTGAGTGTGTTTTGATTTTCTGTGTTCACCAAACTAACTTTCTAGGGTCAGGTTTTTTCCCTGTCACTTGCTCATTTTCCCAGCCCATGGGCTCTGCTTCCAGGATGGAGGGAGCATGGTCTCAAGCTTTGGGATCCCTGCTTTCAGGGATACTTCTAAGGATCTGTGAGCTTTCAGTTCTTCCTAGGTGGTATGCTTTCAGGAGAGGTGTGTTCACTCTTCTCCTGGCCTGCGCTCTATCCAGAGATCACCCAGTTTTCTAATCTGCTCTGGATTGGAAGAAAGCTCACTGAAGTACAAATTTTCCTTCTATTCCTGGGACTCAACCCAGGATTGGACCCAGGCCCGAGTCTGGGCAAAATAACAGAGTAGATGGAAGGTCAGCAAAGAGACCCTGTAATCTGCTTCCACTGCTGATTCTAGGATTTCCCAGGCTGGTTCCTGGTGTGCAGAGGTTGGACTGCACTGGCCACTCCCTCCTGTTCATTCTATTTTCTCTCTCCTTTCACCCTGTCCTTCCTTAAAAATGTTGTGCTCCTGATTACCTCCTCCAATCTGTCCTCCCTTCTATCACCCCCTCTTCTCTAATTCCCTTCCCCGCTGACAAACTTTTCTTGCTGACCATCTAATCTCTTTGGTGTCTGTGGGTTAAGGGGTCTGGAAATAACCACTGCTGTCCCTTGTTCCTTAATCCCTGGGGTTTGTTCCTAGTCTGCTGGGACCTGGTCTGTGCTGGACTGCGTCCCTTCTGCGTTCTGCTGTAGCAGACCTTTCCTGGGGACCTTCTAAGTTGTCTTGAGCTGGAAAATTGTTTTACTGCATCTTTTTGTGGGCTCTGCCACTCTAGAATTTGGAGGGAAGAGCTCACCAAGTCCCCGCCTTTACTCCACCATCTTGGCCCTGGTGATTCTGTTTGATAGATTCAATTTATTGTGGCAATTAAGCCCTCATTTTTGAAATGAAAGGGTTGCAGCTAATGATCTCTAAGGTTCCTTCTAGCTCTAAATCCTGTGATCCTTTGAGCTTAAAGATAAAGGTCATGAATTAGATTTATAGCAAAGAATGAAACTGTCTAAGGAGGGTGACTATGACTTTAAGGCAATTAAGCTTAAAGAATTCATATAGTAAATGAATCCTCTGAAGTTTTATGTTTTTCATTTTGAGTCTCAAGAGATAGTTCTCCTTAGGAATTTCCTTTATAGATTTCCCATATGGAAATCAGCATTATTGAAAGTTAATGCTTCTATTTCCTTAATTGCTTAAAAAAATGAAGTGAATTGATTATTGTTAACTGAGACCAGCTCTCCTATTATTAAGCAATACATGCCAACTGCATAACAAATTGGGACCAGGCCTTCTCAACCAGCAGTGTACCCCCAATTCAGGAGGAGATTGATTTTTTTATTCCTTAAAGAAAAACAATTTAATAGGATATAAACCAAGATATAAGATTAGGTAATTTTTGAGTTGGGAAGGGGATGAGTGAGTTTTGAAAGTTTAGAGGGGGGAAAGGAAACAGATGTGCAGTTCCTTGAAATCAGAAAAAGAGATGTCCAACTCCCCCAAGAATCTATTCAGTCAAAGGAATAAGGAAGCAGTAATTGATTGACCAATATGAGACCAGTTTTCAGATAATACATATGAGTTACTTGAGATACATAATTGTGAGAAAACTCCTTGTTTCAATCTTCAGATCTGACTGAGTTTCTTTTCTGTGTAACTGAGATCCGAGGTTTCTCTAAGCAAAAGGCAGAGGTAATTCAATTTCCCACCCACGCAAGGCTAGGTTCAAACAATACAATAAAGTTTTCTCAGCCTTCTCAAAATATGCTTGCAAGACAGAAATTGGACTAGACCCCTAATTGAATAGAGAGGGACTTGAGCTCACTTCAGAATTGAATCACATGATGGAGTTGTTGTGCTTCCCTTAGTCTATGTCTTCATCCAAGTTACTGATAACAATTTTTTTTAATGAAACAGGAATCAGGAAGAAGTCTTGAACCCTGCCAGTGGAGATTCCACACAAAGCTGGCATTGATCTTAATCACCAGTGTTTACATCGAGTCCTTCAGTCAGCCCTGAAGCTAACTAATGATGCTCTCTTCAAGTCCACATCTCTTCATTTTATCCACAGAATATCATGAGTGGCTTTGTCAAATTCTTTGCTAATAATGTCTTGAGCTTTCAATACAGTAACCCCATGTAAAGGGAAAAAGAATTCAGTTGGCCATGCTTTATTTCTGATGAAGCCATGCTGAGTGTCCACAAATCACTCCTTCCTCCTCCTTCTGTGATTTTACCAAATCATTGGACCTGAAATCTGCTTTCTTTGCATACCCCAATCAACAATCAACAAGGAGCTACTATGTACCAGGTACTGGAACATCATTTGCGTGACTTTGGTCAAAATACCATCCCCTTTCATAACTGGCATGCGTTCTGAACATCAGCTTGTCCACCTCTCCCTGACTGAGGATCCTTGCTGAAAGTGGTCCCTTTAACCTCCATTTGAAGATCTTCACTGATTAGGAACCCAAGGTCTCCAGTTCTCTTTATGAATACCTCTGCATTTTCAGGAAATTTTTATTTATGTGGAAATGAAGCATCAAGCCTAATCCTCTTTTCCATGATAGCTCTTCAGACTAATGCATGCAGATATTGCTATGTTTCCTCTAAGATCTAAGGTTTCTAGTCTCCACTGCTAATGTGATTTCCAATCTCTTCACCATTCTGGCCGCTCTACACCAGTTTATCTATGATTTTACTGTCATCAGGAAAAATAATGACCATGAACTGTGGAAGAGTACGGCAGGATGATAGTGTCTCATCTGAGATCTTTAGAATTTCTGGGGTTCTCTGCATAAGGTGGGGGAAGGCTCTAAGTTAAAACACAAGCCACAGAACCTGAAAGCCCTTCAGCTGTGGTCAATCATCTAAAGTGCCCTCTGGTACTGGATCATGTCTGGAGCAGTCGGGGAGCACTCATTCATGATTCAAAGTCATTATGTCAGAGTCTCTAGGAGAGTGCCTGAGGGTCTATATTTCACCTTTAGATATTTAATATTTATATAAATGACTTGATTAAATGCAAAAGATGGTGTGCTTATCAAATTTTCATTTGACTCTGTTGAAAGGGATAGCTAATACATAACACAACAGAGTCAGAATCCCAAAATATCTCGACAAAAGCATTGAGAAAGAATATTGAATCTAATCAAAGGATATGTGAAGGGGATAAACTTAAGTCATACACTTGAGTTAAAACAGTTTTACAGATGGAAGTCATTGTTGCAGAACAGATTGAAAAAGGTCTGGAAGTTTTAATAGACTGGATACTAAATCAATATCAATCTTTATTGTGATATGGAATCATAAAAGCTAATAGAATCTTGGGTTGTATTTTAAATTACATATATATTTAAAAATAGATTATTATCTACCTATATAATTTCTTTTTATGTGTACAGCAAAACATAAGGAACCTTTGTAATATAAAGCAATAAATTTCCATATAAAGAAAATCTATGTAATATTGCATATTGTGTTCAGAATTGTCCATTTATTTATTTCCTAGTAGGTTTTCTTCTGTTCTTTGCTGTGTACTGTTTACTTTATTACCTCCCAATCCCAATCCCAAGAAAGCTATAATTAATTATGAAAATATACATATACATATTTATACATACTCATATACATACACATATTCATATACTCACATTTATATATATATTGTATACATACTCCCATAATATTCTTTTATTAATAGATATTTATACACATATTCACAGATATATTTGATTTGTGTCTTTCATTTTTAAAACATTTCTTGAAAGCAACCACCCCTTCTTACTCCTCTTATTTCCTTCTTCTTGAAACCTTGACCTCCTATTGCTTAACCTACCACCCTTCTAAGAATCCCTCCCTTTAAACACCCTTCTGCCTCCCTCCCCATTGACCTGCACATCCTTCTATATACCCTTTTATCCTATAGCCCACCCTCTCAGTACCTCCCCTATTCATTTCTCATTTTTTCTGATTTAAATGGCTTTTATATACATGTATGTGTATATATATATAGATACATACACACATGTATATATTATATGCATGCATATATACATTTATGTATGTATGTATGGTTTCCTCTTTAATCAATTCCAATGAGAGTAGGTTTCTAGAACTACTAGCTCTCCTCCATCTAATTCTCAGTATCAATTCTTTTCATACCTCATTTATCTAAGATGTGATCTTTTTAAATCATCTTTTCTTATACCATTTCACTTTACAGTACCCTATCCTACTCATCTCTACCTTTCCTTTGAACTACCCAATTACTAATAATAAACTTGGACAAATGGTTTCCATTTCCATGTATAAATAGTAAACTGCTTGTCCTTATTGAGACCCTTGTAATTCATCTTTGATGTTTACCTTCTATTTTTCTTGTACCTTATATGTCAATTTTCTTATAAAGTTCAGGTCTTTTTGCAACAAAATCCTGAAAATCTGACAATTCATTAAAATCCATTTTTTTTTTTCAGGATTATACTTTACTTAACTTTTCTGGGTGTGATATTTTTTGGCTGCATCCCTAGGTCTTTTGCTCTTTGATGTGTGATATTATAGCCACCATAACTGTGTAATTTTGACTGTGACATTGTCATATTTGAATTGCTTTTTCTTGTTGTTCTTAATATTTTCTCCTTAACCTGGAGGGTTTTAGAATTTGGCTATGATATTCCTGTCAGTTATTTCTGCTAGGTCTCTTTCAGGTTGTGGTCAGTGTATTTCTCCTTTTCTTCTAACATTTCAAGATAATTTTCTTTAATTATTTCTTTTATTATTTTATCAAGATTCTTTTTTGTTGATCATAGGTTTCAGGTAGTTTGATTATTTTTATGTTTTTTCTTTTTTATCCATTCTCCAGATGATTTTATTTTAATCATGTTTCACATTCTCTACTTTTTTCATTTTTTTGTATTTTGTTATATTATTTGTTTGTCTCATAACTTCATTGACTTTCCCTTTCCCAATTCTAGTTTTCAAGAATTTATTTTCCTCCTTAAGATTCTGGATCTCCTTTTCTCGTTAGCAAACTTTCTTTTCTAAACTTCTTGTTTTTCTTGGTTGTTATATTTCTTCTTATTTTTTAAAATTTTTCTTCAATCTATTTATTTTTAAAATATTTTTTGAATTATTCTTTTAATTCTTTTTTGAGCAAATAATTATTTAATGTTACACTTTTGGGGTAGGAGAGGCTTTTATTTTTGCTTAAGTTTCTTCCTCTGGAGATAAACCTCTGACTTCTCAACTGTCATATTAATTTTACATGGTTGAGTTCTTTCTCCTTTCCTTGCCCACTTAAAACATATCTGTTTATATATATATATATATATATATATATATATATATATATATACATATATATATGTATGTATATATATATACATCTATATATATATTAATTTTTTAGGAGCATGTTGTTATATTCATCTCTAATTCTGGGAGGTGGGTGATGGTGCCTCTGAGCTCAGTAGCTTTGTCTTGGGCCCAAGCTCTGCACTCTAGTCCCCCTCCAAGCCATAGCTGGGGCCATAATACTGGAAATGACCTTAATCCCTGAGAAACCCCAGTGGTTCTAATGTTCCTTCAGTTGTCCTCCCTGTCCTGGAACCAAGACCAAGACCTCACAGGGCACCACTGCTTCTGTCCTGGGGCAGAGCGGGATGTGCTGGTTTGTTCTTGGCCAGGACCATGGAGACCACAATGCTGCCCCATTCAGGTGGGGAGGTGAGAATTCCTAGGTGTTTACACTTCACTCTGGCCAACCTCAGGTCTTGATCTTCCATGGGATCTTCTCTGGGGGGGTCCCAGGGGGACCACTTTCTGCCCCAACATAAGTTTCATTTTCTGCCCCACATTCACCCTGAGGTGCTTTTAGGACTTGTTTGAGGAGGAGGAAATCTGGAATTGTCTGACCTTCTCCAGCATCTTTCCAGAATCCTCTCTCAATCTTGGATTGTATTGAGGGAAGCCAGGCTTCCAGATATAAAGGAGATGACGCTTCTGCCTTAGTCAGAATATATGGACAATATTATGTTTTGTTCTGTTTCCTCTAATTTAATAAAGATATTGAAAAGTCGTCAAATGTTCAGAGGAGAAGTAAGATAGTAAAGGAGCTTATGTCCATGGTATATGAGCATTAGTGAACTGAGGATGTTTAATAGTAATAATAATAATACTGTTGGTACAGCACACTGGGCTAAGTAAGCACTTTACAATTATCATCTCCTTGCACTCTCACAAAACCCCTGAGAGATGGGTGCTCTCCTCCATCCTGCAGATGAGGAAACTGAGGCATGTGGGTTAAGTGACTTGCCAGACCTCCCATGGCTGCAAAAAGTCCTAATTCTAGGTCCAGTGCTCTGGTTCCTGTGCCAAAGGCTGTTTAGACCAGAGAAGAGAAGATGGAGGAGCAGTAGGCTCTGGTCTTCAAGAGAAGGCGACCCCATCTGTGGAAGAGGTTCTTTTGGGGAGCACCAAGTGGAACCTCCAAGAAAACTTCAGCTGGTCTTAGGCACATAGCCTTAGCTCTTCTTGAGATGTTGGGGGCTTCGTGTGTCCATGGTGAGTGTCAGCATTTATTGAAGTCCTCAGATGTCCTGGGGCAGGGCCAGGTGCTGGAGAGATGACAAGGTGCCACACACCTAGTGAGATGAGGAGGGCTCTAGGAGGGGCACTTCCTTCCCAGTCTAAGACCCTATAATTCTTTTATAGGTTAAAATGGTATAAGTATCAGTGATTATTCTTACATATAACTATAGATTACAAGTTCAAAGGATTCATAATCAGTTAATAAACATTTATTAAGAATCATAGACTGTGGAGTTGAAAAAGACGCCATCCAAGTGAACCCCGTCAAGGTACAGAAGAAGAAGCAAGAAAAGTGTCCAAGATAACAGAAATAGGAAGTGCCAGAGGCAGGATGAACCCAGATCATCTGACACCAGAACCAGTCTCCTTCCAGCATATGGATGTATTCTCTGAGTTGGAAGGGGCCCAGGACATCATCTGGAGCAGGGACGTCAAACTCAGATAAGCAAAAGGGGACACTCAATCACACAAATACAGGAGACTGACTATGTTCAATTGTATTTTTATTTATTTTGTTAAATATTTTGCTATTACATTTTTAATCTTATCCCATCAGGACACAATGCATGTAGTCAAATATAGTCTATGCTTACTTAGTAGGAATTTCCTCTATGATGTCCCTCTATGACAAAAGTCATTCTGCCTTTAGATCATTATTGTTAGGAGAACTCATTACTTCCCAACTCTATTCCACTTTGGGGCAGCTCTCATTGTTAAATGTTTTGCCTTAAATCTGCCTCCCTGTCCTGCCTATGCATGTCTGTTTTCTCATGTATAGAATTTCCTTTCAAATGCTTGGGCACAGCTATCATTCGCTGGATGTTTCCAATATTATTCTAGTGTGACATCAAAAACTGAACATTTGGGTTGTGGCCTAAATCACAGTACAGAGAGTTATAACTTGCCTCAATATATAACCTTATCAAGTCATGTGGAATTTGCAGTCTGAGAAAACTCCCATGTCTTCTTCACACAGATTTTCCTACTGGGCCACCTTATCTCCAAAACCCATATTTAGGAAAACCCTAAATAGCATGATAAACTTTATAAAAGAACTTTGGCATGTGTGTATGCATGTATGAGCACATGTATGTGTCTTCACATACACGAGCACATGGGTGTTTGTATGCATGTACATATGTGTCTGTATGTATGTGTGAATACATATTTGTTTATATAAATTTGTTTACACTCACACACCTCTCTCTCTGTCTCTGTCTCTCTTGTCGCTCTCTCTCTCTCTGTCTCTCTCTTCCCCCCCCACCTCTCTTCTACTCATCTTTAATTCTTCAAATTCATTGGAAAATAAATAAGGTTAGTCTGGTAAGAAATGTTTTTGATGAACTCACATAGTTATCAGAATTATCAGCATTTCCTTTTCTAAGACTTCATAAATCATTGTCTTTGATTTCAAGACTTTCTAGAATTTTGACAGTTATCAAGCTTTTTTCTTGCTTTCTTTTTTATTTATTTGGTTTTTTTTTTTTTTTTTGTATCATGGGCTGTAGTTTGTCCAGGGTTGTGACTTTGGTTGATAGAATGCAACTATACTGTCAGCATCTTTTCACTTATCTTCAGTTTCAATTCCTGTGTGATCTTAGTTGTTTTTTGTTGTTGCTGTTATTTTTATTGTCCATTCTGAAGGTCATCCTTGAGAGACAAAATAAAGCAAAATAATAGAGAAGTAATGTTACTTATTTCAGTTGTCTGTTATCATTGGTCCAATCACCCTGAGTATTGTTTCTTCTGTATTTTCTTTGAAAATCACTTGCATACAGCATAGCTAAAAAATTCCTTGTGAAAACTATTACATTTTGAATCTCATGGTATGTTTTTCTTTTAATTTCTTCCAAATGAAAATTGCCAAGTCTCTGTTCTTAGAGAATTAAAGTCACTGTCAAAGTAATAAATTAATTTGTAAATATTTATGTTTGCATAAGTTTAACTTCAACAAATCATTTTTCAAAGTGGCAGAATTGTCAGAACATGTCTGAATTATGACTGTTGTCCGTGACAAGGAAATAGTAGCAAATAAGAAGAAAAGGGACAGCTTCAAGCAAATTTATTCCCTTATGTTTGTGCAAGTGTAAGCAGTTTATCTAATCATCTTCATAGTACATGTTTACATATGAATGATGATGTGCTGAAGTATACCATTTGGTCTTGTTTATCATATTAGAGTTCAGTTGAGAAATAGTAGCTTGAAAAATCACCTATTTGAAAAAAGGTTAAATGATTGAAAAAGTTAGTTTAGAAAGATGTTTTATAGACTGGTAAAGCATATACATATAGATAGATCAATCTCTCTCTACATATGTATATAAATGTATACATACACACACACATATATATGCACGCACATAGAAGTCTTGCTGATTCATTGTGAACCCATTTGGGGTTTTCTCAGTAGAAATACTAGAATAGTATACCATTTCCTTCTCCAGCTTATTTTACAGATGAGGAAACTGAGGCAAAAAGGATGAAGTGACTTGCCCAGGACACAGGTGAGATTTGAACTCAAGAAGATGAGTCTTATTGACTACAGACTCAAGACTGTATCTACTCTGCCACCAAGGGCCCCAATGAAGCTAAAAGACAACAGAATTTAGGTTATTGGAATATAGAAAAATGAAGAAACTAAGAAGGGAAATGAACTAATGCTTTGCATAAAATAGGAGCAATATGTGTGTGTACATATATACATGTGTATATATACACATATGTATATATGTGTTATTTTAAATAATCAATAAATGCTACTTCTAGCAAGGTGTTTTTATAATAAAATAAATATTTCATTTATTTTGAATTTTACAATTTTCTCCCTAATCTTGCTTCCTTCCCCCCACCTCCAGAAGGTAGTCTGTTAGTCTTTACATTGTTTCCATGGTATACATTGATCTAAGTTGAATGTAATGAGGGAGAAATCATATCCTTAAGGAAGAAAAAGTATCAGAGATAACAAAATTACATAGTAGGATAACATGTTTTGTTTTTTTTTTAATCAAAGGTAATAGTCTTTGGTCTTTGTTCAAACTCCACAGTTCATTCTCTGGATACAGATGGTATTCTCCAACACAGATAGCCCCCAATTGACCCTGATTATTGCACTGATGGAATGAGCAAGTCCATCAAGGTTGATCATCACTCCCATGTTGCTGTTAGGGTGTACAATGTTCATCTTCTGGTTCTAGCAAGATGTTTCAAGGAAAACTCAAAATATAAACTAAGCTCATATCATTATACTAATCATCAATTTTTTCTGGTCTTGTTCTACTTCCCGAAGGTACAGGATATATTATAAAGTCAAATGTGATAATCATTCTTATTTATATGACCTGTGAGTTAGAAATTAGGTTGTTGTGAATAACCTTGTCACAAATTGTCAATCACTCCACAAGAATAACCTTGGATTTATCTTTTTTAAGTATATTAAGATAATATTCATTGATGTATTTTGTTCCTATAAGACTAGTAAGTCTTATGACTTTATAGGTATATAAGTATATACAGATACTGGGCCTGGAATAGGTAAAACCAGAGTTCAGATATGGTCTCAGACATTTACTAGCTTCATGATTGTGAGCAATATCATCTAGACTCTTTTTGCCTCTATTTTGTCAGCGCTAACTTGGGGATCATCATAAATCCATGCCTTCCAGGGTTGTTGTGAGGACTAAAGGAGTTAATAGCCGGTGCTGTATTTTTAGTATCTAATAACTCTGCATATAATCAAAACTTGGGATCTGCTTCAAAGACATCCAGAATAGCTTAGTTTTTACTAGTGTTAGCTAGCATGTACATATATATGTATATATATACATATATATGTACATATATATATATACACACACACAGCAGTCCCTAATATATGTATATATATATATATATATATATATATACATATATATATGAGACTATAGATAGATAGATAGATAGATAGATAGATAGATAGATATGTTAGGGACTGTTGTGTGTGGGAATCTTCATCACCTGGTGCCCTTGAGCACCAGAATACTGTTTTACTAACTGCCACAGGAGTGGGAATGGATTAGGGATTGGAGAGGATATTTAAGCACTTGTATTTTGGTAAATAAATGGAGTACTTGGAGAATTTGACATCCTTGTCTTTCTTGTCTCCCACCATTTCATCGCTCACCTGGGGAAGGTTGAGGGAGTCCAGGAGTGGGACACAACATATGATGTCCAAATTGAGACTCAACATATACATATACACACATTTATATACATACACACATATGGTACACACATTATATGGGTATACATACAATAAATATACCTTGTGCACATGTATATAAGAATCTATATTACTAATTATTTATTTTGCATAAATTAACTGAGTTGAGTATAGTAATAAACTTTTGAGGTTGTAATATTATCTCCATTTTGTACTTGAGAAACATCTCACAGATATTAAATGATTTGCTTTGTCTTATAGCAGTAAGTATTTGTGGTGGGATTAAAAAATTCCTCTGTTAATAAATAGGAGTTAACAAATTTGAAGATTTAGTCAATTCTGTAAACAATATTATACATGACTATTTTTTGGTAAGAAATCCTCAAATTCAACACCTAGTACTTTTCCCCTAATTTTTTTTTCTTTTAAGTTTTTTTTCTTTTAAGTTTTTGCAGAGCAATGGGGTTTGCCCAAAGCCACACAGCTAGGTCATTATTAAACCTCTGAGGCTGGATTTGAACTCAGGTACTCCTGACTCCAGGGCTGGTGCTCTATCCATTGCGCCATCTATCTGCCCCGCCTTTCCCCTACTAAATCATATTTCGTCTTTTGGAAAAACAAACAAACAAACAAACAAACAAACCACAAAATAGTCTCTTGTCCTTAAACCCTAGATGATTCTACCTCTCACCTCACCCCTGGGTAGGGCAAGGTTGGGTTATATCATCTTACCAAACACACACACACACACACACACACACACACTCACACTCTGACACTTCCATCCATCGAGCATATCTGAGCTAAGTCACCATTCTGTTGTGACATCTGAGCAGAGTTCATGCAATAGAAAATGTTTGCATTAGTCTCAGAATGAATTGCCAGCTTGCAGACACAGCACAGTAACACATAGTTCCTTCAAAGGAATACCCTGATCCAGGTGTTCCCTGCTCCATTCAAGTAATACATAGCAAGTAATGATACTGGACTTTTCTGCATTTGGTCTCTTATTTGTATACCTTTTCCTCAGTTTTTTACATATTTTGTGATTCATTATCTGGATCATTACATTCAAATGACCAGATGATCGAAAAATAGTCTTTTCAATTAAATATTCTAGTTTAAGAAATATTTGGGTATTCTACACATGCTGCTATTCTTTATCCAGGTTAAAATGTATATATATATATATATATATATATATATATATATATATATGCATATATATATATACACACACATACATATATATATACATACATATATACATAGATGCATAAAAACAGTTTATTAAGCCTGGACTATGTGAAAAGACAATTTGGTTCTAGAGACAAAACTGACGCCTCCTCTGCCCCCAGTGAACTTAGACTTGACCTATAAGTAAAGTAAACCTGTAAGTAAAAGCAAGCTCATCCAATGAAGTAACAATGTCAGAGAACAGAAGAGGTTTTGTAGGGGGATCTAGAAAGATGCTCTCTATCACCCCCACAGACAGCAGCAATCTCAGGGATAAAGTTCCTCCCTCCATCCTATGTCTTGGCTTCAGAGGAGCTGGTAATGGTGGGCTCTGGTCCCTCTAGGTGACCCCTGCTCCATCCAAGCAACACAGTTGCTGTTTAAATGCCCCTTTGTACTGGAGGCCTTTTTGAAATGTATTCTGTCTCCCCATCCTTTCCTTACTGCATGACTTATTTCATACAGGTTGTCTCTTCCAAAAGAACTTCAAAGGTAGGGGTTGTTTGTCTTTTTTTCTTGGTACCCTCAATATCTAGAATATAGGAGCTACTTAACAAATCCTTGCTGATAATTTGCTTTCTCATGTATCTGTGGCCTATACATTATTTTAGAAAGCTTTTACAAAGAATACTTCAAATAAGGATATATAGAAGTGTCACAGTCTTCTCCTTCTGCAGAATGCCCCCCTCCCTAATTGGTACTCCCTTGGTTCCAGTAAAGAGGTAACTCAGAAGTAATGCAGTTTCTAGGTAGCACTTGTCTCACCAGATTCATTTAGAGATAGGTGTGCTTGAGGATGGATGAGCAGGCAGCTCTGCCAGGGCTTGACCTAGGTCCCTGAGGTCCTTGTACTCTTCACCGTCTGGTCTGTCCCTCCCAGACTTCTAATGGTTTGCTTCTTTGATCTTAGAAAGCTCATGGGGTCCCAGCCATTTACAACCTCATCATTCAGCCAAAAGTAGAAAAGACACCAGGAGACAGAAGCCACAATAGGACCTTGCTCAAAAAACTGCTGGCTGTGGTGAGGAGTGAAAGGCTTGACACTAGAAACCCCACTGAGGGGCTCCATAGACAGGAAGAAATGAGGACGCCCTGGCCTATCCATTCTTTTAATTAATTAGTTTTCATTTTTCTTTTTTTAAAGTTATTAATCTATTCAATGTTCAAATGCATTAAATGGCACGAACATCATCATTAGTTCTGGGTACTAGATATTTTGCCCTCCCTCCCTTTTCTTCCCCCTACAAGACAGCATGTCATCTGATATAGGTTATACATGTATAGCCATGTTTAATATTTCCATATTAGTCATGTTGTGAAAAAAATCATAACAAAAGGGAAAAACAGAAAAAATTTACAAGTGCAAATAGTATGCTTTGATCTGCATTCTGATTCTATAGTTCTTTCTCTGGATGTGGTTTGTCATTTTTCATCACAAGTGTTTTGGAATTGTCTTTGGTCATTCTCTTGTTGAGAAGAGCTAGGTCTATCATAGTGGATCATCATCACACAAGATTGCTTTTGCTGTGTACAATGTTCTTCTGCTTCTGCTCACTTCCCTCAGCATTCGTTCATGTACATCTTTCCAGGTATTTTTCTGAAATCCACCTGCTCATTTCTTACAGAACCATAGTATCCCATCACATTCATATATCACAACTGGTTCTGCCATTCCCTAATTGATGGACATCCTCTTAATTTCCAATGCTTTGCCTCCACCAAAAGTGCTGTTATGAATATTTTTTGTGCTTTATCCCTTTCCCATTTTTATGCTCTTTTTGAGAAATAGATCTAGTAGTTGTATTGCTGATTTAAAGGATATGTATAATTTTATAGCCCTTTGTGGCCTTTCCTTAACTTGTAGTTTCTACCTGAATATCCCAGGGCTGTTGTGACTAGGCTTGGAAAAGAAGTCAGTTAATCACAACCTCTATGATTCTGCAAAATCACCTATCTCCTGGTGCTCCAGATCCATCCTGGGCACGCTTTAAGTTATGGAGAAGGTTGGATTGCCCTTGTAGAAGAAGACCTGACACCAGTCAAATCACAGATCAAGGGCCTGTCCCAATTACCCATATTGTGCTGGGCGTACCCTCTTAATTGGGCAACTTTCGCTGACCAAGTCATTGCTATCAAGTCCTCTAGACCATGCAATCTTTGTGACCCTAGGGATCTCATTAGATCTTCTTTTCTCCTGCTTACTAATACTTCTTACATCTTTCTTCATCATATACAAAGCCATGAGCCTGGGGATGCTATAGCCAGAAGTCCTCCTACACCTCAATGGCAGTTTAATGTGGTTCAACATTATATTTTCCCTTTCCAGGACCCAGGACTGCCTACTATCCTAAGGATCCTGAATCCTTTTGGGAAAATATGGTGTAATGGTCTCGATCTGAGATTTGTATGAAATATGCAACAGAAATGTTTAAATGGAGCTGTTATCTTCTGACTCTGGACATGCCTCCTGGTGGCTTAGATCATGACCCTTTCCTGTCTGTCCACCTGCACAACTCTGACCCATGCCCTGTTCTATGTATGCTGAGGGTCCATCTCATGTATTGGGAAGCCTTTTTGCTTTCTTCTAACTTTGGGAAAATACTAAAAGGGTCTTCCTTCCGTGTCCTTGTGATCCTTTGCCATAGCATAGCAATACTATGCTCTAGTTGTGCTAATTATACTTATTTTGCATAAACTGAGGTTGAAAGAGGTTAATGACTTGCCTAGGGCTATATAACTAATAGAAGTGTGTGTGATGGGTGTGACCAGGTCACAAAATATGATTAAGGAAGAACTTTGAAGAAGAATAGTCATAAAATATAACCCATGAAAAAATAAAGGTTTGGTTTAATAAAATATATCACTCCCAATTTGTATTGCAAATTGCTATGTAGACAATATAGTGCAATGCATAGAATTTGTAAATGGAGTCAGAAGAGCTGGCTTTGTGTCCAGACTGTTGCTTTACTAGAGGCAAGATTCTTTGGTCTTTGAAGCCTCAATCCCCATTTTTACTACAGTTAGAATAGTACCTATTCAATCCACCTCATAGGATTTTTTGACTTAAATGATATGCATAACTTTGGAACCTTACGTTATTGTTTGTTGTTGTTCAATTATTTCTGACTCTTCATGCCAATGCTATTCATGGAATTATTTTGGCAAGGAAATGGCAATGGTTTGCCATTTCCTTCTCCTGTGGATTCTTTTATCAAGCAAAATGAGGTTAAGTGACTTACCCAGGCTCACCCAGCTTGGAAATGTCTTGGATTTGAACACAGGTCTTTCTGACTTGAGACCCAGTGCATAGAGCACTGGTTCATTTTATAGGTGGTTTAATAGCACTCTATTAATTGAAGGCCATTATTACTATGATCCTTATTTTGACTTTTCAATCATTTTTCTGTTCTGGAGATTTTCAGAGTCCCTTTCACTTAAAATTGACCTGATTTTTTCTTACATATTCTTCATGATTAGGCAGACATTATTGCCATGCATCGTGACATAGTGGTTTAACCATATTACTGGTTATTACCATATTATTAAAAGGATGTTTCTATAAAGAACCTAAGTAACTGAAGACCTTGACTAAGTTATTCCACTCTTGCCTTTCTCTTCCCAGAACCCTGCCCAAGTCATGTTTAAGAGGAAAGAGCCAAATACTAACAACTGAATGGAGTCTATCTTCTCCCATTCACGAGCTATAAATTCTAGAAATTTATGAAAATAAACTTATCCAAGAGTATTTGTACCCAATATAAACAAAGCTTTGTCAACTTAGGATATTATTCCTATTTCAAGTTCCTTCATTTCTTCAAATTACATCAACAGGAAAACATCTATTAGTTCTTGTTGTGTCATTGATACCTGCTTTCCATAACTTAATGAGTTTTATGCTCAGGGCTGCTCAAAGGTGTTGAGACTAGTATAGCACCAGAAAAAGGGAATATTCAAAGCTGTGAGTCAAAGCAGTGAAAATTAGGAAGATTTTCTGTGTTCCAGCTTTGATTCTGATTTTTACATGTATAATCCAAAACCTCTAGATTTTAAACTTCAAAAATGACAACTGACCCTGAGACAACAAGATCATCAATCAGTTAAGATTAAATTATGTTCAGTATTTTGTTCTTAATTAGACTGGAAAGTGAACTAATGCATTTTAGGAAGATTTTAAATGCAAAGGTTGAAACCTAAAGCATTTTTGTTTTAACTCTTGGTTAACATTTCTTTTCCATTCTTGCTCTTCAAAATTTTACTAGACCTAGTTTTGTATTTTATTTAATTGTGCAATGATTAGCTCTAGAGTAGTGGACAAAGTGCGACTGGTTTTGAGTCTCACTTTTAACACATACTACTTTTCTGACCCTGATTAAGGAACAACTCTGTGTGTGTGTGTGTGTGTGTGTGTGTGTGAGTGTGTGTGTGTGTGTATTTTAAGATGAGAAGTTAACTATTGGTAAATGACATAAAAGACAGATATTTTAAAACTTTACCTTTCTTTCTGATTTGCTAGACTATTTTTAATTTTCTCATCAAGAAAATTAAGTGCATATAAGGTTCTGTTTTGGAAGAAACTGAAAATTATTTTGGCAAAATTACTCCATTAAGAGTAATTATATTTAGGGGTGGCTAGGTGGCACAGTGGATCAAACACTGGCCTTGGAGTTAGGAGTACCTGAGTTCTAATCCAGCCTCAGATACTTAATAATTACCTAGCTGTGTGGCCTTGGGCAAGCCACTTAACTCCACTGCCTTGCAAAAATTAAAAAAAAATGAGTAATTATACTTAAAGGTATTAATTAATCTTAGAATTTTCCTTTTTGTTACTACATGTTACTACTGTTTAAAAAAGTTAGTAAGAAAGATATATTTGTTTCCTGAGACAGTTTAAAATCTGGCCTGAGTACTAGATGAAAGAAAATGTTTTTGAATAAGTACTATATTAAATGTATTAAAAGACAACATTGTGATTTAAAATTCTTTCAGCTAGTTCATTTCCCTTTTAAAAATCGTTTATTAGATTAGAGCTTTCAAGCATCTTCCATTCAAAAAGACTTCCCTATAGATCTATATGTTTATTTTAACAGGAAATTGAAAATAGACTATAAAAATTAAGGCCTACTTTAATTTTCTTAACACTGCGATTTCAACAGTTTGAAAACTATTAACATTTTTTTGGCAACAATTCACTGCCCTCATTTTACCTTTATGATATCTCTCTGCATTCCAATTGCTAAGCACACAATTTCAGGGCAGTAAAACTTCCTATCTGTCTTGGAGAGTACAATCTGAATGACAAAATATGCAGAATTCCTGATTATACTCCATGTCTCTGTAGCAAGAGTATCTTACTGACCCAGAAGAATTAGATAACAATAGAGAAGACAGTCTGATTAGCCATTTAATGTTAATGTTTTATTTTTGAGAAAATACTTTAGGTACAAAATTATGTGCCTTTATAAAATTCAAGAACACTGGATTTATGACCTTTTAGCAAGAGGTATACCACATTTAAGAAAGGTCATTGATAGACTGGACATCATCTTTAGGAGGGCAATCAGCATTGTAAGTAGGCTACCAAAAACAGGAATAGAAATCTTAGGAAGAGGAGCTTTGGGTGTAGGGGTGGAGATGATTTGACAGTGCTAATTTTGAGGAACTAGCAGGACATACAAATGAAATTTACAAGTCAAAACACATAATAGAGACTAGGCCTATAACTTGAGCTACAGATTTGTAAGTAGGGGAAAAACCCTATAAAAGAGATGGGGAATCAGAGATTTAGAAGAATCTGGACAATGTGCAATTATGGAAGTCACAAGAAGAAAATGAGCAAGGAGTCAGCAGGTTCAAATAATAAAGAGTAATCAGGGAAGATGAATACTAAGAAAATGTTATTAGATTTTATGATTAGGATGTCTTTAGTACCCTTTATAAGAAGATATTGAGTGTTTGCAAGTTATAAGAGAAGTGAAGACTGCATATATAGATCCTTCTTTCAAGAAGTTGGTAGTAGAGGCAGCTAGGTGGCACAGTGGATAGAGCACCGGCCCTGGAGTCAGGAGTCCCTGAGTTCAAAATCTGGCCTCAAACACTTAATAATTACCTAGCTGTGTGGCCTTGGGCAAGCCACTTAACCCCATTGCCTTGCAAAAACTAAAAAAAAAAAAGTTGGTAGTAAAGAAAAGAACTTGTGGTGGGACCTAAGTAAGAGAAGACAGCAGAATGGAAGATGAACCCTGTTAGGACTACTAGGATGGGTCAGTGGGTGATGTTGAATGTGTTTATAAGGAAGGTCTAGCAGAGGGAGATATGTAGGTACAAGATATAAAAAAGGGAGCAAAATGATGGATGAAGTGGAATTCTAGCTCTTCAGGTTTACACTCCATAAGGAAATGAGATATAAGGGAGGAGAGAAGAAGAAAAGACAAAGCTTGATATGCATAACTGAGGGAATTCAAGGTATATGTCTAATTAGGAAAATAAAAGGCAGGATCCCTTTCTTTTTAAAAAAATTTTATTTGTGCAGTTAAGATTGATTTGCCCAAGTTCACACAGCTAGGCTGTGTCTGAGGTCATATTTGGAATTAGGTCCTCCTGACTCCAGGGCTAATGCTCTAACCTGGCTGCCCCAGGAATACCTTCTTTAAGTTAGGAGAGGATGGGTGTTTGAGAAATTTGAGGAGAGAACTTTGTAAAAGTTCCCTTGTTTAAAAAAAATAAAAAATAAAAGTTCCCTACTGAAGAAGCGTTTGACAAAATAAAACACCCATTCCTACTTAAAACACTAGAGAACACAGGAATAAATGTATTGCTCCTTAGAATGATAAGCAATATCTATCTGACACCATCTGCAAGCATTAAATGCAATGAGGAGAGGCTAGAGACATTCCCAATAAAATCAGGGGTGAAACAAGGATGCCCATCATCACCACTACTACTGCGTTAGAAATGTTAGCTTCAGAAATAAGAAGGAAAAAGAAATTGAAAGGATTGGAATTGGGAAGGAAGAAACTCTCACTCTTTACAGATGACATGATGGTATACCTAGAGAATATTAAAAATTATCTAAACGACTAGAAATAATTAGCAACTTTAGCAAAGTCACAGGATACAAAATAAACCCTCATAAATCCTCAGCATTTCTATATATTATTAGCAATATACAGCAGCAAGAAATGGAAAGAGAAATTCTGTTCAAAATAACTTCAGACTTGGGAGTCTACCTCCCAAGGCAGAACTCAGAAACTCTATGAAAACAACAACAAAACACTTCTCTCACAAATAAAATCAGATTTAAAAAACTGAGTAAATATCAATTGCTCATGGATAGGCCAAGCTAATATAATAAAAATTACAATTACACCTAAATTACACTGCTTGTTTAGTGCCCTACGAAACAAAATTCCAAAAAATTACTTTAATGAGTTCAAAAAAATTGTAAGTAAATTCATATGGAGAAATAAAAAGTCAAGAATTTCCAGGTATTTAATGAAAAAAGTGCTTAATCCTACCAGATCTAAAATCATATTATAAAGCATCAGTCATCAAAACTGTCTGGTGTTAGCAAAGAAATAGAATGGTGGATCAGTGGAATAGACTAGGTGTAATAGCAGGAAATGATTATAGTACTCTGCTGTTTGATATACCCAAGGAATCCATAAAAATATGCATACCCTTTGATTCAGCAATACCACTACTGAGTCTATACCCTGAAAAGATCATGAAAAAGGGTATAAACATTACTTGTACAAAAATATTCATAGCAACTCTGGTGGCAAAGAATTGGAAACTGAGTGAATGTCCATCAGTTGGGGAATGGCTGAACAAATTGTGATATATGTATGTTATGTAACTCTATTTAGAAACCAGGAGGGATGGGAATTCAGAGAATCCTGGAGGAATTGCATGAACTGATGCAGAGAAAGATGAGCAGAATCAGTAGAACACTGTACACCATAACAACAACATGGGGTTGATGATCAATCTTTAATTAAAATAAAATTGATTTATTTAAGACAATGGGGTTAGGTGACTTACCCAAGATAACACAGCTAGGCTGAATTTGATCTCAGGTCCTCCTGACTCCAGGGCCAGTGTTCTATCAACTGCACCACAGAGCTGCCCCGATACTCAATATTAATGGACTTGCTAATTTCATAAGGGCAACAATGAGGGACAATTTTGGAGTATCTACAATGGAGAATACCATCTGTATCTAGAGAAATAATTGTGGAATTTGAACGAAGATCAAAGACTATTACCTTTAATTAAAAAAAAAACTATTTATGTAATTTTGCTATCTCTTTAATTTAATTTTCCCTCAAGGATATGATTTCTCTCTCTCAGCACATTTAATTTAGATTAGTGTATAGCATGAAAAATGTAAAGACTAACTAAATGTAAAGATTGCCTTCTGTGGGGGGAGGGAAGTGAGATTAGGGAGAAAATTATGAAATTCAAAAATAAATAAATTTTTAAAAATAAATTTAAAATAAGCCAACAGTTAATATAGTTGTCTTGTCTAATAGTTAATAATCATTAGACTATTATTATTTTTCTTTGATTACACATTGAAAGTAATCTGGAATTGATTAGACAGAAATGAATCAAAATAAAAATAAATAGCATTTAGATAACAAAAAATAAAATTTCTTTACTTCTCTGTGCTCAATAATATTGTTTTTTTAGTTAGCAAAATTAAACTTGATCTCTAATGTTCTAGTAGAATGGACTTTTTGTGAAACTCCATTTTTATATTTTTCTTTATTCTTGAAAGAAAATAATATTAACAACCATTCTTGGCTGAAATTCTTTCTCCATTTGATCCCAGAATGAAGGCTTATATTCAATCCATTTCATAATTTTAATATATAATTTTGCATTATTTGTCCCATTGTCTGATTCTTTTTTAACTCTGAACCTACTCTGTGAGATCACTAAAGATGAAATATGACCATAAGCATTTGCTGTGTTCTATGTTGCAGTTTTTAATATTCTTCTTTTATACATTCTGTCATAGACCACTTCAGATTTTTTTTCAGAATTTCAGTAGTCCTTTATGACAACATTTTTTGTGAGACCATGTATACTTATGCACTTAGTTTTATAATTCTTGCCAGCATCAATTAACAGGGAAAAAAGATATGATTTCATAAGCTTCAGGAGAAATCAATTGCTTTCATATAGGAAGACCAAAGAGATTAACATCAGGCCTAACATGTTTAAAAGGAAATGGTAAAATTCTAATTGCCCATTAAATTTGGTTGATTAGCTATAGTGATTTCTTTGTATCAATTCTGAGGGCCTAGCTGTTTAAACTATTCTTAAGGAGACTTCTGGCTAATATGGCAGAGAGAGAAGCCAGGCACTGTCCTAAGCTCTACTGGCTTTCCCTCAGACCTAACATGAACCAGGCCTCAAGGGAACATTTACCAACAAGTTTTGTCCCACGGGAGAATGAGTGATGCCTGAGGACTGACCTGAGAACAGTGGAGAACTGTTGCCTGTGTGTGTGTGTGTGTGTGTGTGTGTGTGTGTGTGTGTGTGTGGCTACCTAACCATCTATCTGGTCAGCTTGGCTGGTCTGGAAGGCCCCAGCTGCCAACCCCACTGTTTCCAGCAGAGTTCCCCCACCCATTCCTGTGGGAGAATGAGACTTTTTTCCAGAACAAACAGCCCACTCAGCCTCCCAATTCCATGTTTGCACCTTTCCCTAAGGCTCAGGTGTGGGCAACAGATCTCCCCCAGGGCTGATTGTAGTTTAAGTAGATAAACTATGGAGCCCCAGGGCCCAGCCCACATTGTTGGAGGAGAGTCTAGACCTGCTGTCCACTCCCCACCAGACCTAGGCAGTGGGTCACTAATCACACACAAACCAGAGAAAGCTTTGGGCATCCCCTACAGGTCAGCCCACTGAATAACCCCTGAAGTGGGCAAACCCGCTACGGATCTGAACACTGAAGCCCCTCCCCAGCACAAGTCCCCAGGGAAAGGACCCAAAATGAAGAAAGACCAGCATAAATGTGGTGAGGCTTCCATTGAATCTTACCTTGTAGACAAGGATCCTAATTCATAGAGGAATAGAACTTCTGAGGCGAATATGAATTGATCTCCATTCCAGAAAGACTTCTTTGAAGAGATCAAAAAGGAGTTTAAAAATCAAATGGCAAATTGGGAAAAGAAATGCAAGAGAAAATTAACATCTTAAAACAAGAAAACTATTGGAATACAATTGGAAAAGTGCAAAAAGATAATGATTCTCTCAAAAAACACAATTGGGTAAATGAAAAACTCCTTAAAAAATAGAAATTACCAATTAGAAAAGGAGATGCAAAAAGTAAATGAAGAAAACTCTTCTCTAAAAAAAGATTGGAATTTATGGAAACTAATGTTTTTTGTGAGACACCAGGAATCTGTTTAAAAGAATGAAAAATAGAAGAAAATGTAAAATACTTCATTGGCCAAACAACAGATCTAAAAAATAGATACAGAAGAGACAATTGAAGAATTAGAGGACTTCCTCAACACCTCAAGGAGAAAAAAGCCTGAATTCAATAATTCAGGATATAGTGAAGGAGAACTGCCCTGATATTCTGGAACTAGAGGACAAAATAATCATTGAAAGAATATATTGATGCCCTCCTGAAAGGGATCCCAACGTGATAAAACCAAAGAATAGTTTATCCAGACTCCAGAACTATCAGATCAGGGAGAAAATCCTGCAATCAACCAGAAAGAAACAATTTAAATATCAATGAGTCACAGTCAGTATTACACAGGACCCAGGTACATCAACATTAAGGGATCAAAGGGCCTGGAATGTGATATTCATGAGAGGAAGGAAACTTGGAATTCAGCCAAGAATTCACTAGCCAGCAAAACTGTTTATACTATTCTTCTTAAGATAATCATATGTAGAAACTTAGTTTTATTTAATTTTAAATATTTCTCTATGCCTATGTAAGAAAGGCTTCAAGGAAAAGTGCATAGAATGTGTGACCTTCAGAAAGTTAGGGACTTCTCAGTTTCCCAGACATCTTTCAGATAGAAGCTGCCAAAGATGTAGTTTCTAAAGAAGTAAAGGGATTTTTCCATCTTGAGAATTCCCTACACTGATGAGGTCTCAAGACCAATCCAAAAATCATTTTGCATGGATATATGAATGAATGTGTGTATGTCTGTTTGTATTTGCATAGGAGTATAGGACTATATGTGTGAAAGGTAATCCAAACCATTTTACCAATATAAATAGGAGGATGTTATGCTGTTCTGAAAAGCCCAAGAGAGATAAGGTCTAAGGCCTGCAGATAAAGAAAAATAAGAATAATAAAAAATAAATTAAGATTGCTTAGATAATATTTTAAGTTATATATATATATAAGATTAGAGAAAAACTCCATCTTATGAAACAAATTACAAAAACCCAAATGGATCTCTTTCAACTGTAGCTTTAGATATGGATACAGATAGATGCACAAAGATGCTTCTCTTTTCTTGCTTTATCACTGATAGAGTACTCTGATGAAGAGAAGTACTCTTGTAATCATTTTTCTGTCTTAAAAATTAAGTGTGAACTGCTTGGCCTCTTTCCTTCTCAAACAGTCTTCTTGGCAGTGTTCTCTGAGGGTTCCCCTTGCCTGGAATGTTCTCCTCATCTCCACATCTGGTCCTCCCTGGCTTCAAGTCCCTGCTAAAACCCTGCCTTCTACTGGAAACCTTTCCCATATCCACCACCTTTTTTCTGTTGATTATTTCCTATTTCTTTTTTAGAACTTCTTTGTTCTTACTTTTTGGGGTGTGGTCTCCTCATTTAGATTGTAAACTGCTTGAGGGCAAGGGCTATCTTTTGTCTTTGAATCCTCAAGTATAGGCATAATGCCTAACCTTTAATAGGGGTTTAATAAATGCCTATTGGCTGAAGGATTGTATCTATAAGACTTTCGTAAATTCTTCCTCTAACCTGAGTAGAAAGTTTATATTATCCCCAAACAAGCTTGCCCAAGAGGGATACAGCATTGGACCAGGTTTGTATATTCAAATTGAATTCAAAATACATCTTACACTATACAAAATGATTGAATAACAAATCTATAGTTTTCTGTAGTAATTTTCTTTCTTTTCTTTATTCTTCTACTTGTCAGGATATTAATATTACCATAAATCTTCCATATTTACTGTTTTCACAAGTATATCTTTTTCTTAGCCCATCTCTCCTGTTAAAAAATGAAACATCATATTAAAAAAAAAATATATATATATATATATATTCATACACACATACATGCACACATATTTGAAACTGGGAATGATTTTCAAAACCTCCCAAGGAAATGCTTGAAAATGTAGACATTACCATGTTTCCTGGAGTCTTTCATTATATTATTTCATAAAACTTTATTAATTAAGCCCTAATAATACCCTAAGATATGTTCTTAGAATTACCATGTCTCTCCTTTTGGTTGAAAAAGATTAGATGAACTACTTAAACTATACACTAATTTTTTTTTTGTAAGATAAGTAGTTTGCCCAATTACCCAGCTGGGTAATTAAGTGTCTGAGGCCATATTTGAACTCAGGTCCTCCTGACTCTCCTGACTCCAGGGCTGGTGTTCTATCTACTGCACCACCTAGCCATCCCATATACATTAGGATCATACAGTATCATCAAGTGTGATATTCCTCATAGACTTACATTTGGTTTAGGTCTCTAATACTAAAATAATGATTAATATTTGACATTCTTCATTAGCATTGTCAATACTTATACTGTCATTAGGTAAATATAGTGGAAAATATTTCTAAAAAATATACTTATATTTTACATAAATACATAGAAATATGACTTAAACTTTTTCAATTATCTAGAGAGTATCCAGTTTGAATAGCCCATTAAAATAAGAAAAAAATTCAGAAAATGATTGAATGAAAAATAATTTATTTAGTGTTTGCTTTGTATTGAGCTCTGTGGCAAGCACTGGAACTATAAAAAAATGAGACAATCTCAGTTCTCAATGAACTCATATCCTAATCAAGGGAATATAGGAGAGTTTTGCTACAAGTAAGATGGAAAGACCTGGTAACAGGTCACATTATAAGACCTAGATCAGGTGGCAATGCTCAGTGAACCAGAGTGTGTATTAGCAGGGCAAATGGAAGGTCTGGAGCACTTTTGGAAGTCTTTGAAGGGTAAGTAATAGAACATCTCTACCATCTTTCTGAAAGGAATATGATTGATTATTCCCAGCTTGCCCAGATGGTGTGATTGACCATATCTCTAACTTACAACTGTTGGGAAAGAGATAAATGAGCCCAAAGGTCAGAGTGGAGCATTTCTATTAGGATTGAGCATGGGAGTTCAGCAATCTAATGAGAAAGGTTAAGGTGGAGGGTAAGAACATCCTGTTTCCTTAACTCTGTAGTCCTGCTGAGTTCTCAGTCCATCTGTTGGAATTAAAGTAGAACCATTTCTTCCGTTGAACATTTTCTCTTATCTTTAGCATAACTACCATGCGATTAATGGAAGCCCCTTGTGATCCTGCCGTGAAAAGTCTATCATTTAGCTGCTTTCATTAATAATATCATTGTCTTTTGTCAAGTTTAATAGCAATTGGGTTTATCCAACTGGAAAAAGTTAGACAAAGATAGATAGACAGGCAAGTCTGTTTACTGTCAATTAAGTGAAGAAGAAATGTAGCCTTTCTTTTCAGATACATCAACGTTGACATTTTATGTGCTTTCTAGGATTACTTAAGGAACTTTGTATGTGGAGCTTGTCAGTAGCTTGACTAACATTGTTTTATTTTTTTTAGAAAGTGATTCTTGAGGACAATAGTTGTAAAAGTTAATGGGTTCTGGAGATTTTTTTCTTATTTAAGTGTCTTTTGAACATTTTTAAAGTTCAGGATGACTAGAAATGAAAATATGTGTTCATTAGATAGAAACTCAATTATTTTTCCTTTCAAATTACTCTTGTTGGTTTTTTAGTTCTCATTCACTTACCAAGGGGACTTGGAGTGTGTGTGTTTGTGTGTGTGTGTGTGTGTGTGTGTGTGTGCAATTAAACATGCTGAGTTTTATTTTACTGGAGACCTTAGTAGTATTAATCATACAATCCTGACATTTATCATGAAGGTAGTAAATGGTAGGAATCACTTACTCTTGTGCAAATTATATGGCATTTTATCAAAAACTTCTATTTATTTTTGCTGCAAGTTATTACCTTCATTATTTGATAACATATTAAAATGCACACTGATTATCATTGTGTGGTTTATCAACTTTTTGCACTTCATTAATTAGTATTTGACTGAAAGTTAATGTTCATCAAATGTCAATACTGTAAAGATAAATCATTTACTATTAATTGTCAAATCACAAAATGATTTAAAATTGTATGGATTATTTCTTTGTTTAATTTTTTATCAAAGCAAATTTATAGATCAAAATGTAGCACATCAGTTAATAGAATGATATATTTTAATTACATTAGCAATAGGCAAGAAGCTTGCCTACATTTAGAATTAAACAGAGTGGGTACTAAAAGGAAGGTGTTTAGCTTTGGTGCAAGGTGGCAATCTTTCATAAATTGTTGGTCCTGGGGAATTGGGGAATTGAGTAAGATTGCTCTTCTCTATATAGCTTATTTATGTTTATAATCCCCCTTTGTAATTTTTTTCTTTAGTAGTCATTTGCACATTTTAAAAATCTGAAAATCAGTAGGTATTGAAAGACCTCAAGCACACAAAGTAGAAGAATCTTTTTCTTCCCTATATAATAGAACAAATGCTTCAGGGATCCATTTTTCAGAATATAAGCCACTTTTCCTCAGTACAGACCTTTTACTTCTTTACCTCTGTATTAAATTAGGGATAACTCAAAGTTCTATGAACTCATTCCTGCAGCAGTTTAGCATTTAAGACCCTGGTTATCTCCCTAGCATCTCTCCAATGAGGCTTCTTTCTTCAGATGCTGCCTGCTCCATCAGCTGACAGGGATCTTCCTCATGGTCAGGTCTAACCACATAAGCTCCTACTTAGCAAGCCCAGTGACCCCTTAAATATGACATCCTCTTGGGCCAGGCTTTTCCCCAACCCACATTTTCAATCTGAGTCTACCTTATTCTCCATCTTTCTGCCATCTGGTGCCAGGAACATTTCCCAAAGAAGTCCTCCTCTCTGGCAGTTCCAGGCAGTCTCTTGGGCAACACTCCTCTTCCTAATCTCCTAGAAGTTTTCAAATCCCAGCCAAAACACCAGCTTCTACAGAAAGTATTTCCCCTAATCCTTCTTACTACAAGTACCTTACCTTTATTGGTTATTTCTAATTGATCTTGCATAAAGTTGTCTGTACGTGATTATTTCCATTTGTCTGCACTGTTGGTTAAGCTACTCAAGGGGAAGGCTCTCACCTTTCATTGCAGTGCCAATGCTTAGCAGATAATAATTGAAGATTGATCAACTGTATTCATATGATAGGTCTCAGCTGCCTAGTGGTGTCCTTTTGTACAGAATAAAGGGCATCTAGGGGATGTCAGGCCTGAAGTCAGAAGGATTCCTCTCTTTGAATTCAAATCTGGCCTCAGGCACTTTCTAGCTAGGTGAACCTGGACAAGTCATTTATCCCTGTCTGTCTCAGTTTCCTCATCTGTAAAATGAACAATAGAAAGAAATGGCAAACCACTCCAAGTATCTCTGCCAAGAAAACCCCAGATAGGACCACAGAGAGTCAAATATAATAAAATGACTCAATAACAAGCCCAGAAAAAATCAGTGACTAATGATTTAAATAAGGATTGGAAGTGATTCCCAGACTTCACTTATTCATAAAAGCCTTGCCTCCACTGTCACTAATAAGTGATAATTGGCTACATTGTTAGTAAATGTTTAGATGGTGCTTGAGTCTAGTTTGGATAGTGATTAAAAAAGCCAAGGGGACAGTCTAGAATGAATTTTTACCTGTCATGCATTGAAATATTCATAAATTAAGCCTGAATATTAGTTTAGAGAAGGACATTAGCAGATTTTAAAATTGTATTTCTTCTTAAACTTCTCAGAACATTTTTGTTTTGAAAAGAGTTTAGTTTTTAGTCTAGGTTCTTCATTACTTTAGGAATTTGCATATCAGACGAATATTTGACCTGTAAAGCCCTTGTATTTGATGTCAGGAAGAAAAGCTCAAAAATATTTATTATCAAAAGTTACTCAGATCAAAGCGAAAAGATTGAAATGAATTACTAAATTGATTTAGCAAACATTTATTCAAGAACCTGTTGTGATCAAAGCACTATGCTAGGTATTGATAATTCATAATTTAAAAAAAAGAGTAAAATGTCTACTTTCATGCAACTTTCTATCTTCCAAATTTGATTAATCATTCATATAAATTTGACAAAAATTAGAATATAATAAAAGGAAAATATAAATCCAAAATAAAGTGTTCAAGGAAAAGTTACCTTTCAAAATATAAAAGTGTAGGAAAAGTTTACATAATCTATTTTTTTATTTTGACTTTATTTTTATTTGTTTTTATCACTTTTATGATGTTAACAAACAACAACTAAAATAGTTACTTTCATATACATTGGACAGAAAAGGAGACTTGTAGATGAAACCGTAAATATATATTATATATAGCTTATTTTAAAAATGAAATATATACATATATATATGTATATATATATATATATATACATATACATATATATGATAATTAAACAGAAACCTGAAAAAGCAATGGATAGAGCATGAGGCCCAGAATCAGGAAGACTCTTCTAAGAGTTCAAATCTGACCTGCCCTCAGACACTTCCTAGCTGTGACCCTAGACAGGCCATACAACCCTGCTTGCCTCAGTTCCTTATTTATTAAATGAACTCAAGAAGGATATAGAAAACCATTTCAGTATCTTTGCCAAGAAAATTCCAAATGAAGTCGTGAGGAGTCAGATACAACTGAAGCAAATGAACAATAAAAATAAAGTCAACATGTAACTTTTCAAAGCCTGTCTAGGTTTCGTTCTGGCCTTCCTTCTATTCTCTTGTATGCCATTTTAAACAACTGAGATCCTCTATTTTCATTTTTCCCCTTGTCAAATCTTTCCCTACTTAAGCAAAACAGATTTCTACATTGACTGTCAAAGACTGCATCTCTCACATTACAACTTGAGTCTATCACCTCTGTGTTAGGAGACCACAAGTATGCCTAATCAATCAATCAACAATTTATTAAGCACCTACATATATCAGTCACTGGGGCTCACTGCTAGAATCTGGGATGCATGTTGCATTGATTTGAGTTCTTAAATCTTTCAAAGTTATTTGTCTTTACAATAAAAAAACTAAAACAAGTCATTTTCCTTGTTCTTTTCACTTCAATTCATATCAGTTCATAATTTATGTTTTTGTAAGCTCCTAGAAACATACCCAGTTTATAAGTATGTATAAATGTATGCACACAGATGCATATACACATATATGCATGCAAATACATGTATGTATATAAAGGTATGCACACATATATGAATATACATATATATTTTAGATCATATATATGTATACACACACACACACACACACACACACACACACACACACACACACACACACCATTCTTTCTCATTTATCCTCAATTGACTTTGGTTTCTTCAACATGACAATTGAGCTGATAATGGCACCTCTCATTCAGGGTCCTTGTGAAGATGAGACCATGTTTGAGAAGTCCTTAACACAGTTTCTGGCCCAGAGTAGGGATTTAGAAATGCTTCTTTGATGTTTTCATCACCATCTCATAGTAGACTTCATTTGGTATTTGACTTTGTTTCCCTTTTAAAATTGGGGAATCATATGAATTCCTGCTGATCATAATTAAGTAGTTAACATTCCAGCATTCTCTGGTCAGCAGATGTATTCTGATAGAAACTTGAAATTAATTACCAAGAAAAGAGGCACTTAGGGTCATTTTACTCTGAAATGTTTATATTTTGACATTTCTTTGTGTTTGGGCCATATGCATTTTTTTCCTCAACCCTGTTTTGGCTGAATAAAAATGTAGTAGTTATAATCTATAATGTCTTGTTTTAGTGAAACCTTGACAGGAATAATTACATTTTCCCCTACAAACTTAAAGACACTTTTGTTCAGTATCTCTCAAATGTTCATCAAATATTCTTAAAGGAGTAGAATAATAATACAATATTTTATTTTTACATACTGACTGGTCTTCAGATGTTAGTAGTGATAAAATTAATCTTTATTAATAATGTGCTAACTTGTAAGGGATTAAATGGGAAGCAAAAGAGATTGCCAGATGTCAGTCTCATTGAAGTGTCAAAAAGTAAATGCTTGGTATTGATGGGTACTGGGAGGAATGCCAATAATTGAAAATCGTGAACCCTTGTGAAAAGAATGGCAGGGATGCAGAATGGTGTGAACCAGACCATGATTGGCACAAATGTTTCTTGTTTGTTTCTTCTTTATTGCTTATTTAAAAAAGAATGATAAGGATGGAATTAAGTGTTTAATGCAGATAATTCAAAATGAAAGCTTATATTATTAATTACTTCCAAATTACCTTAATCCATTATGAGAATATAGAGCAATATTTTGGTTTAGGAAGATGTCATCAACTAATATAAACTTTGTTAGGAAAGTAATCTTCAAAGATTACATACTTGGCTAGTTGCTTTTGAATGTGAAATATTTGATTCAGCAGGTTGACCTTTACAAAGTATTAGCTTTATGTCATCTAAATTGAGCAAATGTGTATCCATAAAGGTTATGTCTTTGTAGTGTCATTCTATTATTTTATCAAATACTTGTTATCTGTTTATTTGTTATAGTTTTATTAAGAACTTCCTCACAAATAGAAAGCTTTACTAAAGTTTTAGTTACCAGAAGCTCAGAAAAACTCGTTTCTAGAGTTGTGCTGTTTTTAATATTAAAAAAAATGTTGATTTTAAAGAAGCTTATTCTTATGAAAGTATTTCTAGTGGTTGCTCTAAGGGCTAAATTGTTTTGCTATCCACATGAACCTTTTTAAAATGACAATTACAATAAAGACGTAGAACACAATGATTTTTCTCTTTTTGCATTGGAACAATAGCATATTTTTAACTATAAACAAAATGCAAATGAATAGTCTTTATCCCATTCAAACCTAAAAGATCCCAGAATCTAAACTAAATATAAAAAAAGAATTGCTTTGTAAAAAATTGTCTGTTAAAATGTCAAAATCTGAACTAGCAATGAGAACAAAGATTAGATTTATCTCTAAGTCAAATAACAAAACTTAATGCCATTATTTGTCTTTCTAAATCTAAACCAGAATATATTTTCAGAACTATAGTTATATACCCTATAGACACATAAAAATAAAAAAGTATTTATTTCTGACATTCTATATACAGATGATAAATCCTTTTCTATATTTACATTTATATTTTGTAACTGGTAGTGAAATTCTTTCCAGCCATGCCCTCCACTGAGAAGCTTGTCTATCCTTTATGTCCTCTAGCATCATTCTTTCCATTCTACTTATTATAGAAGATGGGAATCAGACTCCTAAAGTAACTTTTTTTCCACTTTCCTATACACACATGCAGTTAAAATGCAAATATGAACATATGAGTATATGTATATGTGTATAGGAACACACACACACATATATGTATGTATGTATGTATATATGTATATATCTATGATATGTTTGTAAGGAAACAGAGATTTGATCTCCTCTCCCAACTCAGTTGAGTTGGTTCTTGTCCTTTATTGTAGAAGACCAAATTGACATCACTATGTTTAAGATAAATTACAGTGTGTTCAACTGTGACTGATCAGACCAATACAAGTTTGGAATTCTCTACCACAGGTTAGGCACAAATAGTTGTTGTGAACATCTGGGGTGGGTACTCTAAACTCACATATGTCACGTTTCCTTTAGTCTGCTTCAGTTCTGCCCTCCTCGGAGAGTGCAGCCCTCTCACTGATGAGGGCATTCCATGCTGGGCATTCCTGTCTAGTGTCTCCCATTCTAGTGTCTTATCTTCAATAAGATCTTCAAGGTGTCTTGGTATTGCTTCTTCTGTGACTCCCCTTATGAATGTTTACCCTGTTTGAGTTCTCCATAAAATTTTTTGGGTAAGTTTGCATCTGCCATTCTAACATGTCCAGCCCATTGTAGTTGCACTCATTATAGAAATGTTGGAATACTAGGCAGTTTAGCTCAAGAAAGGACCTCAGTGTCTGGTATCTTCTGCCAGGTGCTCTTCATAGTTTTCCTGAGACAATTTAAATGGAAGCAATTCATTTTCCTGACATAGTGCTGGTAGACTGTCCAGGTTTCATAGGCATAAAGCAATGAGGTCAGCCCAGTGACTCTGAAGACCTTCAGTTTGGTAGATCGTCTAATATCGCTCCCATACTTTCTTTCAGAGCCTCCCAAAAAACCAAGCTTGCTCTGGCAATGTTAGTGTCAAGCTCATTATTAGTGTGTACCTCCTTGGAAAGTTCACTGTTAAGGTAAATGAACTTGTCCACAGTATTCAAAACTTCTTCATGTGCTATAGTCAATGGTTCCATATATGGATGGTGTGGTGCTAGCTGATGGAACACCTGTGTTTTCTTGGTATGCATTGTTAGACCAAAATTAGCAAAAGCAGCAGAAAATCGGTCCATCCTTTGTTGCATCTCAGCTTCAGAGGCTGCATTGGTTGTACAATCATCTGCAAACATAAAATCATGTATCAATACTCCCTCCACTTTGGTCTTGGCTTGTAACCTTTTCAAGTTAAAGAATTTATAACCAGTTATCTGTTGATAACTTGACTGAAAACATCTTGCTAGAAGGACACATCTTTGTTTTATTCCATGGGTGACTGGGGAAATCTTGAGAGCATCAGAACCTGGGCATGCATGCCATCATACAACTGATGTACAATGCTGATGAACTTCTCTGGGCAACCAAATTTTGACATAATTTTACATAAACTCTCATGACTGACAGTATCAAAGACTTTGGTCAGGGTATAAATGTTGTATATAAGACCTCTTCTGTTCCTGGCTTTTTTCCTGGAGTTGTCAAGCAGCAAAGACCACATTGACTGTTCCTCTACCCTTTTTGAAGACACACTGGCTCTCAGGGAGGTGACCAATTTCCAGGTGAAGGATCAGCCTACGGAGGAGGACTCTGAGAAGAATTTTACCAGAAATGCCAAAATGAGAAATACTCCTGTCATTGTCACAGGACAAGCTATTCCCTTTACCTTTATAAAGATGGGCAATGGAGGCATCTTTGAATTCTTGGAAAGGTAACCTCTTCATGTCATATATCCTGGAAATTTTCAATTAGTTTTTGGATGAGCAATGGACCCCTCACTTTCTTGATCTTCTGGAATAGAATCAGTACCAAGTTCTTTGCCCCGTGAAAGGAGCCCAATGACATTCAAAAACCTGTTCTTCAGTTGGAACATCAGCTAGGGACTGATTGACTTCAATTTGAGGTAAATAGTTAATGGCTTCTGCATTGATTGATGATGATTGTTAAGAACACTATGTAAGTGTTCAGCCCATTTCTCTAGGATCACTTCGCTATTATTAATCAATGTGGGCCCATCAGCACTGAGTAGTTGAGATGTACCATATGTCTTTGGCCCATAAATAGATTTTAGGACATCATAAAAGCCTTTTGGTTTGTTACGGTTTGCATTAAATTGAATTTCATATGCCTTCTTACTGAGTCAAGAGTCCTACACCTCTGTATGCTTCATTTGGACTTTATGTTTCTTTTTGCAAGGCAATGGAGTTAAGTGGCTTGCCCAAGGTCACACAGATAGGTAATTATTAAGTGTCTGAGCCCAGATTTGAACTCAGGTACTCCTGACTCCAGGGTCAATGCTCTAGCCGCCCCTGGACTTTACTTTTAATGGAATTAAATGCTGCCTTCTTAGAAATGAATGAACTATCCTTCTGGTAACCCTGTGGAGTTCTTGTTTTTCATTTAGCAGTATTTTCCCATCATTTTCATCAAATCAGTCTTGGTGTTTGTGAGTGTTCTGGCCCAGATGAGCAAATGCAACTCTATACGCCAGATCTCTAAAAGCTGCCCTCTCTTTTTCTGCTTTACTATTGCCAGCTGAGTGTTAGTTCAGTTTTCCCTCCAAGTTAACAACAAACTGTTCCTGAGCAGAGAGACACTCTAGTCATTCATCCTTTTTTTTTTTTGGTGCTTTCATTATTTTTTTAAATTTTTTTAATATTTATTTATTTTCTAATTTTTTTATTCTCATTTCTTACAAATGTTTTTTTTACATTAATAAAATATACTTGTTTACAAGTAAACAAAATACCCCTCCCCCCATGAATATAGATAGACTTGCTTGGGCAAAAAAGTAAAGGGGAGAGAAAAAAAATTAAAATAAAAAAAACAATAGTAATAATTGTAGGTATGGCCAGGTGGCGCAATGGACAAAGCACCAGCCCTGGAGCCACAAGCACCCGAGTCCATATCCAGCCTCGTAAACCCAATAATCACCCAGCCATGTGACATGCAAGCCACCCGATCCCCACTGCCCTGCAAAAACCAAAAAGAAGAAAGAAAAAAAAAGACCCAAAATAAAATAAAATAGTAATAATAGTAGGGGTGGCTGGGTGGCAGACAGAGCATTGGCCCTTGAGCCAGGAGCACCTGGGTCTGAATCTGGCCTCAAACATGCAAAGATCATTCTACTATGTGGCTCCAGGCAGGCCACCCAGCCCCACTTGCCCTGCACCCTCCCCCAAATAATAATAACAAAAAATGTGCTTCAGTCTTTGTTCCAACACCATCAACTCTATCGTGAGTGGATCACATTCTTTATGATTAGTCCATCACAAAAGTTACTTCCATATTTTTCCAACGTTTCCATTGCTGATTGCAACTCCCTCCTTTCTTATTTCTCCACTACCATGTACTATATCTTCTCTGTCCTTTCACTCTGACTCTTGCTGTAGGGTCGTTGAGTGGCGCAGCAGACAGATCCCTGGTCCTGGGGCCAAGAAGCCCTGAGCCCCCATACCACCCCAGGCCCAGAATCCACCTGGCCCTATGGTCCTGGGCAGGCCATCCAATCCCAGCCCCTTGCAAGAAGTAAAAAAGAAAATGTGTTATATCTGAACACTGTCCGCCCATGGTCCATCTTCTCCTCCTTTATTCATATCCCCACCCCTTCCCCCTGCTCCCTGCTCCTACTTACTCCAGATGTCTATACCCCATTGAGTATATTTGCTGTTTCCTCTCCTAGCCATCTCTGATGAGAGCAAAGGGTCCCTCATTCCTCCTTGCCTCCCCCCTTCCATATCATTGCGATAGCTCATTGTAATAAAAAAAAATCTTATTATGTGAAATATTTTGGACTATTCCCCCTCTCCTTTTTCTTTCTCCCTTTCCATTTCCCTTTTTTTCTTATTGACTCCATTTTTACACCATATTTTATCTTCAAATTCAGCTTTCTCCTGTGCTTCAACTATAAAAGCTCCCTCTACCTGCTCTATTAACTGAGATGGTTCATATGAATACTATCAGTATCATTTTTCTATACATGCAGTTCATCCTCATTAAGTCCCTCATATTTCCCCCCTCTCCTCCAATCTCCATGGTTCACCTGAGGCCTGTATCTGAAGATCAAACCTTCTGTTCAGCTCTGGCCCTTCCAAAAGGAACCTTTGAAATCCCCCTGGTTCATTGAAAGTCCATCTTTTTCCCTGGAAGAGGACATTCAGCCTTGCTGGGTAGTTCATTCTTGGCTGCATTCTAAGCTCTTTTGCCTTCCAGTATATTGTTTTCCAGGCCCTACGAGCTTCCAATGTAGATGCTGCTAAGTCCTGAGTGATCCTTACTGCAGCTCCATGATATTTGAACTGTGTCCTTCTGGCTGCTTGTAATATTTTCTCTTTGACTTGGGAGTTCTGGAACTTGGCTATAATATTCCTCGGGGTTGGTTTTTTGAGATCTCTTTCTGGGGCGGGGGGGATCGGTGGATTCTCTCCATTTCTATTTTTCCCTCTGCTTCTAGAATATCAGGGCAATTTTCCTGTAGTAATTCTTTGAAAATGATGTCAAGGCTCTTTTCCTGATCATGACTTTCAGGTATTCCAATAATTTTCAAATTATCTTTCCTAAGTCTGTTTTCCATATCAGTTGTTTTTTAATGAGATATTTCACATTTTCTTCTAATTTTTCATTTTTTTCATTTTGAAGTATTGATTACTGATTTCTGGTAAATTAATCAATCTCCCTGAATTCTATTCTTTGTCTGAAGGATTTATTCTCCTCAGAGAGTTTTCTTATTTCTTTTTCCATCTGGCCAATTTTGCTTTTTAATGCATTCTTCTCCTCAATAACTCTTTGAACTGTTTTATCCATTTGACCTAAGCTGTTTTTTAGCATGCTATTTTCTTCAGCATTATTTTGGATTTCCTTGACTAAGCTGCTGACTTCATTTTCATGTTTTTCCTGCATCTCTCTCCTTTCTTTTTCCCATTTTTCTTACAACTCCCTCATTTGATTTTCAAAGTATTTTTTGAGCTCTATCATAGCCTGAGCCCAATTTCTGTTTTTCTTGGAGTCTTTTGATGTAGGAGCTTGTGCTTCCTCATCTTCAGACTCAGTATTTTGATCCTTCTTGGGCTCATTTGCAAAATATTTCTCAATGGTCTTCCTCTTATTTCTTTGCTTGTTCATTTTCCCAGCCTAAGCCTGTTTTTTGGGGGTGCTTCCTGAGCTTTTGGGACACTCCCACAAGGGTCTCAATGTGTGAGGTTCTGTCCTCCCTCCTGGTCTGTGAATGAACATAAGCGCCCCCCTCTGCCACGGGGCCAAGGTGGGCGGGCCCTGTTGTTCTATGGGGGGGCCTAGACTGGGATCAGGATCTGAATGTGGTCAGAGCCCCAGAGTCCTATTCCGGAGGCAGAGGACAGAGCTCTGCAGTCTCTCTTCACTCCCCTCCCTCACCTCAATGGGCTCATGCCCTGGGAGCTCCTGCTTATAGGCTCTGCCTGCTTCTGTTTCCTGGATCTGGGCTGTCTAAAGACCAAGCTGCTGGCTGTGTGTCCTGAGGGCTGGGCTCCATGTGCTCCCTCTGGCAGAGGTCCCCCGCTGTTCCCCCACTTTGTGCCGGTGCTCATTGGGGTGCAGCTCAGGAGACTCCCCTGCTGCTGTGAGCTGCAGCTCCCAGTGCCCTGGGGCTGCCTCTGGGAGCCTGAAGTTCTTTGGCTCTGGTGGGCCACCCCTCTGGCGGACCACCCCTCCGACCCCGGGGAGCAGAGCTTTTCTGCTCTTTTCCAGGTTACCTTGAGTAGGAGAACTGCCTCACTGGGTCCCTTTGTGGGTTCTGTCTCTGGAAAGTTTAGTTAGAGTCCTTAGTTTATGAGTTTTTATCAGAGAGCTCCTAAGACTGGATCCCTTTATGTCCCCATCTTGGCTCCACCCCTCATTCATTCTTCTAGTATTCCTTTTGCCTCGGGGCCATTGCTTTGGTTGAATGTGAATATTTAGCTTAGAGAGTATGAGTCTGTGATCAGTCCAGCACTCTGCACCACACATTGCCTTTGTCACTCTCACATCCTGTCTGTCTCTTTTCTTTACAATCACATAGTCTAATGGAAAGCATTGTTTGCTTCCTGCATCCAGGAAGTTTTATTGCATTTATGTAAATGGAAGACAGTGTTTCTGATGAGAAAGTCATGAGATGCACAAGTCTTCAGTAGAAGGTAACCATTGCAATTGCTGTTTCCAATTCCATTCCTCTAAAGGACTGACTCCCTGCTATGCCTGGTAATCTGAGCCTACTCCAGCATTAAAACTGATCCTCTTTTGGTACAATGATGATAAGGGTCTCCAGGTCTTGATAAAAAAATTTTTAACTTCATGTTCATCATGGTGGGAGCATAGACACTGATGATGATGGCATGATATTTTCCTAGAAGTGGAAATCAAATTGTCATGAGCTTGTCATTCACTCCTTTTGGCAGGCATTCAAGAATGTTGACTAGATTAGCTTTGATTGCAAAACTTATCCCAAATTATGGCATTCCCTTCACTGTGACCACTCCAGAAAAACTTGTACCCAGCTCTGACTTCAGTAATCTGGCCTTCATTTGCCAGCCTTGTTTCACCCAGGCCTGCTGTTTGGATACCATACCTGCTGCAAGCAAGTGACAAAGCAGGGGGTGCAAATACAGTGGCACCTGTAGTCATAAGCCTGCACACAGGCAACCCAGACCATGAGTGTATCTGAACCTGCTTCTTCATCACTTGCCTATCACCACAGGACTTCAAGGAATGGATATGAGTGATGTCTTTTTGTTGAGTGGGAAAATTGGATTTAAGTGAGGTAGAACTGCATGAAGTCATCCACCTCACTCTCTCTTCCAAAGTTGTCATGATCTGGCATAGAAGGATAGAGTCTAGACAACTGGTGATGACTCTAAATGCATTGGATGACCTTGGCACCTTCCCTGTCTAACCAAGCTCTAAGAGCTCTACAGTACCTTCTTCAGCTGGTTCATGGCCTTAGGAATGAATTGTTTTCCTCTGTCCCTTCCACCAATGGAAGACTTGGTGTGAACACCACCCCCTCCACTCACCAGTGAGTTTGAGACTCCCTCATTTACCCTTAACCTGGTTTAGCTTGCCTGCCGAAATGGTTTACCAGTTTGTGGCTACTGTGCATGCTGCAGTTTCTTGGAGACACAGGTAAGAGTTAGGTGGCTCAGGTGGACATTAAAGATGAAAAGCAGCCTTCACACCAAGGTACTAGTCTTCCTTGAATATACCCTATACCCCTCAGTTGATACAGAAACAGGATAAATCTACAATAACAGTTGATATGGTGCTGTTAATATGTTGAGGTGTTAATACCCCATTGTTCATTGATGGAATATGAATCCTCTACTTGCTCTATTTCTTTTCTTTTTAAATTATATTTTATTTGTTTTTAATTACATATAAAACCAAATTTTAATGTTTATTTTTTACATAATTTTGACTTCAAATCTCTGCTTTCCTCTATCTCTTTAGTCTCCTTGAGAAGTCAAACAATTGGATATAGATTATATGTGTGCAGTCAAGTGAAACAAATTTCCATTATTAGTCATTTTGTGAAAAAAAATCATGTCCCCTGGCCCCACCCCCCAATACTCCATGAAAAATAAAGTTTTAAAAAAGTTACCTCTATTTGCAATTCCTTCTCTTTAGGTGGCTAGCATTTTTTTTTAAATCATAAGATCTTCATAATTGTTGTGGATCATTATGTTGCAGAATATATTTATCATTCATAGTTGATCATCATATAAATAGTACTATTGCTGTGTATAATGTGCTCTTGATTCTGCTCACCTCACTTTATATTAGTTCATCCAAGTCTTTCAAGGTTTGTTTACCCAAAGAATTCCCACCAATCTTTTTTTTGTAGCACAAATAATATGCTCTAACTTGATTAGCCATTCCCCATTTGATAGACATTCCCTCAATTTTTAGTTCTTTGCTATCACAAGCATAGATGTTATAAATATTTGTGTACAAATAGGTCCTTTCCTTTTCTTTAATCTCTTTGGGCTATAGACCTAGTAGTGGTTTTGCTAAGTCAAAGGCTATGTAAAGTTTTATATCCCATTGGGTTAGTTAAAAATTGCCTTCTGAAATGAGAGGATCAAATTACAACTCTACAGACAGTGCATTAGTGTTCCATTTTTTCCACAAAACCTCCAACATTTGTCATTTTCTTTTTCTGCTACATTAGCTAATCTGATAAATGTGAGGTGGTTTCTCAGTGTGATTTAAGAGTATTTTTATATGACTTTAACTAGCTTTGATTCTCCTGAAAACTACCTCTTCATATCCTTTCACAATTTATCAGGTGAAGATTGACTCATATATTTATAGATTTGACTTAGTCCTCCATGTATTTAACAAATGGTGCCTATTAGGGAAACTTGCTTTAAAATTCTTCTCTCCTTACCTCCATCCTTCCAGTTTTGTCTGCATTGATTTTGATTGTGCAAAACATGTTTAATTTAATGTAATCAAAATTATTCATTTTTACTTCTCACAATACTCCCTATTACTTGTTTTGTACTAAATTTTTCCTTTAACCATAAATCTGACAGGAAAGATATTCTATGTTCCCCTAATATGCTTATGGTAATACCCTCTTTATATAAATCATACACATTTTGCCTCTGTATTGGTTATGCCATGTGAGGTATTAGTCTCTACCTAGGTTCTGCCATACTACTTTCTAGTTTTCTCAGCAAATGTTTTTAAATTTTGTTTATTTTTTCCAACTATATGCAGCAGTAGTTTTCAACAATCATTTTTGCAAGGTTTTGAGTTTCATACTTTTCTTCTTCCATTTCCTTCTCCCTACCTCCAACAGAAGGCAATCTATTATTGACTATACCTTGAGTATATATTGAGTATAACCTTGTTAAACATAGATCTATATTAATCATTTATGAAAGAATCAAAATAAAAATAAAAAAGATATCAGAGAGAAAAAAAAAACCAAAATACCTAAGACAGAGCTTTTAAAAATTGAAGATAATAAGCTTTGGTCTTCATATGTCTTTTTAGAATTGTCTTTGCTTAATATTGATTATATGTGTTGCTGAAATGAACAAGTCTATTATAGTTGATCATCATCCCATGTTACTGTTAGTGTGTACAATGTTCTGGTTCTGTTCACTTCACAGGGCAACAGTTCATGCAAGTCTTTCCAGGCTTTTTTGAAGTTTCATCTCTCATGATTTCTTACAGAATAATAGTATTCAATCACATACATATGCCATAATTTATTCATCCATTCCCCAATGAATGGGCATCCCTTCAATTTCCAGTTCTTTGCTACTACAAAAAGAGCTACTATAAATGTTTTTGTACTTTTGAATTTTTTACCATTTTTCATGATCTCTTTGGGATACAGACCCAGTAGTGGTATTGCTGTATCAAAGGGTATGCACATTTTATTGCCCTTTGGGCCTAATTCCAAATTGCTCTCTAGAAACATTGGGTCAGTTCACAACTCCACTAATGATGATGCATTAATGTCCCAGTATTTTCAAATCCCCTCTAACACTGATCATTTTCTTTTTAAGTCTTATTGGCCAATCTGAGAGGTATGAAGTGGTACCCTCAGGGTTATTTTAATTTTCATGTTTCTAATCAGTATTGATTTAGAGTATTTTTTCATATGATTATAGATAATAATTTTTGGCAGATAGTGATTCTTGTCCCCAAATTTTGACTTTATGTATTTATCAAAAACTAGATTAATGTAGTCATTTACTGTTGCTTATTGTATAGCTAATCTATTCTGTTAACTCAGCACTTTAGTTCTTAGCAAGTACCAGTTTGTTTTCATGATCAGCACTTTGCAATTCAGTTTGTTTTCTGATGCTGTTAGATCACCTTCCTTCACATTTTCAAAAATTTGATTTCCTTGATATTCTTGACCTTTTGTTCTTTCAGTTGAATTTTGCTTTTATTTTTATTTATTTAAAATATTTTGTAGTAAATTGATTTAGATAGAATTACCATTTTTATTCTATTGACTCAGCCTCCCCATGAGCAAGTAATAGTTTTCTGGTTGTTTAGCTCTGACTTTACTTTGGGGGCATGGTACTCTATGAAGAAGGAGAAGGAGTATGAGAAGGAGAAGGAGAGAAAAAAAGGAAAGGAGAAGGAGGAAGAAGAAGAAGAAGGAGGAGGAGGAGGAGGGAGGGAGGAAGGAAGGAAGGAAGGAAGGAAGGAAGGAAGGAAGGAAGGAAGGAAGGGAGGGAGGGAGGGAAGGAGGGAGGGAAGAAAGGGAAGGAAGGAAGGAAGGAAAGGGAAGGGAAGGAAGGAAGGAAAGGGAAGGGAAGGGAGGAAGGAAGGAAGGAGGGAAGGAGGGGAGGAGGGGAGGAAGGGAAGAAAGGGAAGAAGGAAGGAAGGGAAGGAGGGAGGGGACAGGACACCTTAATGTAGATTCGGTGCTAGAGAAAGAGCTTCCTCTTAGCCACACAAGGTCCGTAGCTTTAACAGATGCCTTTTCTTTGATCACTCCTGTGTTGTGGTTCACTGTTAAGAACTATGCATTGATGGGCCGGGAGTCTTGGACCCCCAGGCAGGGCCCTCTCTCTAGGGGGCGGGAGGGAGCCAGGGGGTTAATGGGGGGGCTAGTGAGTCATTCACAGTTACTTCACCTCCCCAATGTAGCTTCAGGCAAGAGCAGTTACTCAGAAGTAGGATCTAAATTAATTGGCAACTATCTCGGGTGAGCTTTTCAATTTTTGAAGGCCATTTTTGGACCCACAGTGTTGATTCACAGGGTTTTTGTTTAGGTGGATTGAAGATAATTGGCAATGCCCGGTAGGTTTTGTATAATCCGCAGACCGGGTTAGAAGTCAGAGATTCAGGCACCTGGTAGTAGAGTGGAGGAACCCAAAGTGTGAAGAAGTCATTGCCTCGGTGAAGGGGGCAACATCCCCCCACCCCAGCACTGGGCAGTTTCCCTTGGAGTCCGTCAGAATCCCTCCAGTGGTCCACCGCAGAGGCTTCATCAGGACCTGCAGGAGGATTGGATGGAAAGAGAAAGGCAGAGCCCTGCTTTCCATAAAGCGCAGAAGGGTGAGCGGGTGAGCGGGTCGTCCCAAGGTCTCCCGCGAGAGGACCACCAGAATCGTCCCAGCCGGGGTGCTGAGGCTGAGTCTCATCCTTTGGAATCTGTTCTGATGTAAGAATGTGTTACATAGCTGAAGAACCTGGGAAGGGAATGGAGATGCGGCAGGCCATCTCCACTCCTGACATCAATGTCCATTTCTGAAAACGAATCAAGTCCCTCTGTCTGTTCAAGATTCAACATCATGGAGGGAAAGGGGGCTTGTGAGGGATGGGTATTCAAAAACTCTATCTGACCTCCTTGGGGCTATACCTAGAACCAGAAGAGACATGTAGCCGCTGAGCTCTAACCTTTCCACAACTTATTTTCTTGATACACCTTGCATAATGCCTTGACTATAGTTTATGCATCCTGAATGTGTCATTTTTGGATCAAGGAATGATGATTATATTTCAAGGTCGTGGAACAGAGTAGATATTGGGAAAAATGAACAGACTTCTTACTACTTGTGTCATCTTAACACTGTGACTTTATTGCTATTATTAATATTGTGAATTTCTAGGAATTTTTAAAAATATATTTTTTATTAAAACCATTTGAAACTCTCCTCCTTTAATGTATATCATTGTGAGTTGAGTCTCTACCTGATTTGGGGATCTGCATTTTTTTCCCATGCAATTCTCTTCTCTTTTAATGAAAATAATTAGCAGTGGACCATATTAAAGTGTTGAAACAAAAAATGTGTACTATTTGAAACGTATGAAAGAAAATATGCCTGAGGGAGGGACACAAATAATTCAAGAAATGATATAGCTTGGGATAATATTTTGACTTGTGAGGAGAACTGTATGTACTTGAAAAACACTTGAAAAGGGGGGGTAAAATAAAAATGATTATAATTATAATTTGTCAATGCTGCTTATCAAGAAATCAAATAAATAATCTGTGATGATATCTTGATAACAATAGGAGCTTATCAAGCAATCAAATAACCAAACTGTTATTGACTATGCCTGATTAATAATATTAGAGCACCAAGGTTTATAATTTATAATTTATAAGGGAAAGAAGGGAGAATGTGAATACTGAATAAATTCTATTCAATAGATTTAGCCCAGTGAAGAAATGATACATTCCCACATGGGTTTAAAAATGGAACTTAAGGGGCAGTTAGGTGGGGCAGTGGATAGAGCACCAGCTCTGGACTCAGAAGGATCTGAGTTCAAATGTGGCCTCAGATACTTAATAATTCCCTAGCTGTGTGACCTTAGGCAACTCATTTAACCTCATTGCCTTGAAAAAAAATAATAATAATCAATTAAAAATCTAACAATCTATGGGGGGACTGGGAACAGGTAAAGATAAGGGAAGAAGGGACTGATAAAAGGGAAGGGAAAGTATAAGTGAAAACAAACTGAAAGTTAAATTTTTAAAAGAAAAATCAAAAGGGAAAGTTAGTAAAACTTTGGTGAGGAGGAAAAGAGAAAAGGAAAGAAATAAACATAAATGGAAAAAAAAGATAGCATGGAGGGAAATAGAGAATTAGTAATCTTAATTGTAACTGTGAGTGGGATGAACTGTCCCATAAAACAGAAGGGAATAGCAGAATGGATTAAAAACCAGAATCCTACAATATGTTGTTTACAAGAAACACATTTGAAGCAGAGAGTTACATACAGGGTAAAGGTAAAAGGTTGTAGCAAAATATATTATGCCTCAATGCAAATAAAAAAAATCTGGGGTAGTGATTCTAATCTCAGACAAAGTAAAAACAAAAATCAATCCCATTAAATAGGATAAGGAAGGAAATTACATCTTCTTAAAAGGCACCATTGGAAATGAAGCTATATCATCACTAAACATGTATGTAACTAGTGATATAGCATCCAGATTCATAGATCAAAAGTTGAGTGACAGACAGTAAAACTTTAATAATTGGAGACTTCAATCTCCCTCTCTCAGAACTAGATACATCTAACCCAAAATAAACAAGAATGAAGTTAAGAAGATGAATGAAATCTAAGAAAACTTAGATATGATAGACCCCTGGAGAAAACTTAATGGGGATAGAAAAGAATATACCTTTTTCTCAACAGTACATCACACCTTCACCAAGGTTGATCATGTACTAGGGCATAAAAACCTTAAAAGCAAATTTAGAAAGGCAGAAATAATAAATATGTACTTCTCAAACCATGATGCAATAAAATTGCATATAATAAAGGGTCAGGGAAAGATAAATCAAGAACCAATTGGAAATTAAACAACTTTATCTTAAATAATGGGTGGATGAAACAGCAAATAATAGAAATAATCAATAATTATATCCAAGAAATATGGGATGTAGCCAAGGCAGTTTTGAAGGAAAACTATATCTCTAAAGGCCTATATGAATAAAATAGAGAAAGAGGGAATCAATGAATTGGATATGCAACTAAAAAAGCTAGAAAAAGAACAAATTAAACAGCTCCAATTAAATACCAAATTAGAAATTCTGAAAATCAAGGGAGAGATTAATACAATGGAAAGTAAGAAAACCATTGATCTTATAAATAAAACTAAGAATTGGTTTATTAAAAAAAATCCCATAAGATAGACAAACCTCTGGTTAATCTGATTTTAGAAAAAGAAAGAAGATAGTAAAATTACTAGTATCAATAATGAAAAGGGTGAACTAACAATCAATGAGGAGGAAATTAAAGAGATAATTTGGAGCTACTTTGATGAACTATATGTCAATAAATTGGCCAACTTAAGTGAAATGGATGAATATTTACAAAAATACAGACTGCCTGGATTAATGGAAGAGGAATTAAATTACTTAAATTTCAGAAAAAAGAAATTGAAGAATCCATCAATAAACTCCCTAAGAAAACGTCTCCAGGTCCAGATGGATTTACAAGTGAATTCTACCAAAAGTGAATTTAAGTGAAATTCTACCAAAGTGAATTTAAGGAACAATTAATTCCTATTCCACATAAACTATTTTAAAAAATAGGAGAAGAAGGAGTTCTGCCAAACTCCTTTTATGACACCAGCGTGGTATTGATACCTAAACCAGGAAGAATCAAGACAAAGAAAATTATAGACCAATCTTCCTAATGAAAAATGATGCAAAAATCTTAAATAAAATTTTAGCAATGAGACTACAGCAAGTTATTACAAGGCTAATTCACCATGATCAGCTTGGATTCATACCAGGCTGGTAGGGATGGTTCAACATTAGAAAACACTAAACATAATTAAACATATCAATAGTAAAACTAATAGAATATGATTATCTCAAGAGATACTCAAAAAGTCTGTGATCGAATTCAACATTCATTCCTATTAAAAACACTAGAACGTTTAGGGGAAAATGGAGTTTTCCTTAAAATAATCAATAGTATCTATCTAAAACCATCAATAAATATGCTATTTAGTGGAAATAATCTCACAGAATTTCCAATAAAATCAGGGTTGAAACAAGAATGCCCATTATCACCAGTACTAGACAATATATATTAGAAATGCTAGCAGTAGCAATAAGAGAAGGGAAAAACATTGAAAGAATCAGAATTGGCAATGAGGAAGAAAAACTTTCACTCTTTGCAGATGATATGATGGTATATCTAGAGAACCCATGAAAATCATCTAAAAAACTCCTTGAAAACAATTAGCAAATTTGACAAAGTAGCAGGATATAAAATAAGTCCAAATAAATCATTAGCATTTCTATATATGAACAACAAAACCCAAGAACAACAAATAGAAAAAAAAGAAAATCCATTTAATATAACTGTAAACAACATTAACTACTTGGGAATCTACCTCCCAGTATAAACCCAGAAACTGTATGAACATAATCATAAAGTTCTCTTCATCCAAATAAAGTCAGGTCTAAATAATTGGGAAAATGTCAAATGCTCATGGTTAGGTTGAACTAATATAATAAAAATGGCAATTCTACCCAAATTAAATTACTTATTCAGTGCCATACCAATCAAACTACCAAATAACTACTTTACTGAGCTAGGGAAAAAAATAGTAAGAAAATTAATATGGAGCAACAAGCAGCCTAAGAATAGTAAGGGAACTTATGAAAAAAAAAATGTAAAGAAAGGTGACCTAGCTCTTCCAGATCTAAAACTATACTATGAAATTGCCTGGTACTAGTTAAGAAACAGTAATGGATCAGTTGGATTAGGATAGGTTCAAAAGAAAATACAGTAAATGACTACAGCAATCCTATTTGACAAACCCAAAGATATCAGCCTCTGGGATAAGAACAATTTGACAAAAATCGTGGGGAAAACCAAAAATAGTATCACAAAAACTAGGCATAGATTCACATCTCATACCCTATACTAAAATAAGGTCAAAATGGATATGGGATTTAGACATGAAGAGTGATATCATAGATAATTTAATAAACTAAAATATATTCTATCTAATGTATGGAAAAAAGGGATAAATTTATGACCAAACAAGAATTAGAGCAGATTATAAACTGCAAAATGAATGATTTTGATGATATTAAATTAAAAAGTATTTGCACTAATAAAATCAATGCTGCCAAAATTAGAAGAAAAGCAAAAAGCTGGGAAGCAATCTTCACATTCAGGAATTCTGATAAAGATCTCATTTCTAAAATATATAGAGAATTGCATCAAATTTATAAGGTCACAAGTCATTCCCCATTTGATAAATAGTCATAGGATATGAACAGTTTTCAAATGAAGAAATTAAAGTTATATATGAGCATATGAAAAAATGCTCCAAATCACTATTAATTAGACAAATGAAAATTAAAACCACAATGTGGTATCATCTCACACCTATTAGATTAACCCAGATGAGGAAAAGGGAATATTATCAATGTTGGAGGGTTGTGGGAGGATTGGGATATTGATACAATGCTGGTGGAGTTGTGAACGTATCTAACCTTTCTGGAGAACAATATGGAGCTATGCCCCAAAAGCAATAAAATGTTCCTACCCTTCAACTCAGCAATTCAGGAAAAGTCCTATGTGTTCCAAAATATTCTTAGCAGCTCTTTTTTGTTGTGGGTAAAAATTGGAAACTGAAGGGATGCCCATCAATTGGGGAATGGCTAAACAAATTATGGTAGGTGAATACTATGAAATATTGCTGTTCTATAAGAAACAATAAATGGTCGAACTCTAGAGAAGCATGGAATAACTTATGGGATTTGATGCTGTGTGAAGGGAGTAGAACGAAGGGAACAATTTACACATCAACATTTTGAGATGAATGCCCTTGATGGAAGTAACCCCTCTCAGCAATCCAGAGAGCTGAGACAACTGAATCTGACAGATTATGGACTATTTTATCCCCAACCACAGAAATTAAAACAAAACAAAACAAAACACAGAAAGAAATGCTCCTATCAAATCTGATGAACACTTTATAAAAATAATCTCTTATGTATCTCTGTCTCTCTTTCCCTTAATCCTAATTCCTCATCCCAAAAATTACTAATTTGTAAATATGTTTAAGGGAGGATAGAGAGAATCTTTGTAATATGGAAATATGCATGTACAAATGGATGAAAATAAATAAATAAAAATTCGCTTTTAATGAAAATAATGAGAATTGGGTCATATGAAAAGTGCTGAAACAAAAATGTACACTATTTGAAATGATAATTCTGCCTTATACATAGTTTTAAACATTAATTATGCTGTATCACATGGGCAATTAGTGTCTGTCATCAAAGAATCTTATTTTATTTTAGGAGACTAGGAAAATTTCTGCCTAGAATTTTTTCCATTGATGTTCATATTTTGACAATATATTTCTCTAATTATTTTTGTTCTATTCATATTTGTTTCTGTCTTTTAAATGTTGCCTTGTCTTTATGTAGGAAACTTAATTGTAAGTTAAGTAATATGAGAAATATATATTTCTTCATTCATATTGATAGAATTCATGTTACAATCATAAGATTTTTTAAAAAGTCTTAGAGATCTAGAAAATATTTGAAAACGGAGCTATATAACTAATAAGAAAAATTAATACCTCTGTTTTCAGAGGATAAAAAATAACAAAAACCAAACTTTACTGTTACTGATCCAGTTACAAATCTTTTCACTTAAAAATACACATGATAGGGGCAGCTAGGTGGCACAGTGGATAAAGCACTGGCCTTGGAGTCAGGAGTACCTGGGTTTAAATCTGGTCTCAGACACTTAATAATTACCTAGCTGTGTGGCCTTGGACGAGCCACTTAACCCCATTTGCATTGCAAAAAACCTAAAAAAATACACATGATATATACATATATAGTATATGTACATTTGTTTCTACATCTATGTATTTATCTCTCTATTTTATTATAGTTGTTTAGTTGTGTCCAGTTTTTGTGATTACATTTGGAATTTTCTTTGTAAAGACATTGGATTAGTTTACCATTTCTTTTTCCAGCTCATCTTACAGATGAGGCAAGTGAGATAGACAGTGACTTGCTTATGGTCACAGAACTAGTAAGTGTCAGAAGACAGATTTGAATTCAGGAAAATGAGTGTTCCTGACTTCAGGTCTGGGAGCAGCTAGGTAGCACAGTGGATAGAGCACTGGCCCTGGAGTCAGGAGTACATGGGTTCAAATCTGACCTTAGACACTTAATAATTACCTACCTGTGTGGCCTTGGGCAAGCCACTTAACCCCATTTTCCTTGGGAAAAAAAACTAAAAAAAAAAAAACCCTGACTCCAGGTCTGGCGCTTTATGCACTATGCCACTTAGCTGCCCCATCATATATATACATATATATGTATATATGTAATATATATGTAAAATATATGTAAAATATGTATACATGTAAATATATGTAAAAATGTGTAATATATATGTAAAATATATGTAAAATATATATGTATATATGTAAAAACATAAAGGTATATGATATATATATGAATGTATATATATATATCATGTATATATGTGTAAGTTCTATAGGAGTATATGTATATACATGTAGATATATATAGTAAAGGTATGCAAATGTATAGGTATATGTATATATTTATTCATATAGGATGCATATTATTATAATTATATGATTATTTAAATGATTGATTGTTATATATAATTTCATTTATAAGATATATAATATATAATAAGAAGTCATTAATATTTTTAAAAGTCTTAAGATTTAAGAAGCAAAAACTGAATACATAAGTAATATTTGGCTTAATAAAAAAAGGTTTAATACCTCTGCTTTTAGAAAAAGAAATCAAGAACCTGCTTCATTGATATTGGCCCCAAAATAAACCTTTTCACACACACACACACACACACACACACACACACACACACACACACACACAAACTGGGCACAACTAAACAACTATAATAAAATAGAGAGATAAATACATAGATGTAGAAACAAATGTACATATACTATATATGTATATATCATGTGTATTTTTTTAGGTACTCTATGGACAGACACCCCCCTGTCACCCCCAGGATCAAATATAAATAAATTAGCTCATAATAGTTTTGACTAATTATTAACATGAGAAAAGAAGATTGCTGTCAGCTACATAGAGTGTTCTCATGCAGATCCCAAAGAGGCCAGATCCTCATAATCGATATGTACTAACTGATTGAACAATTATCCAATGAGGGTGGCACCAGAGGCCTTCCTGTGGTGTTAAATCTCACATTATACTGTTGTTGTTATGAATTATCCATTTCTCAAGTCTTCCTTTTACATCTGGCTCCCAGCTTCATGTGGAAATTTCATGATCCTTTATATCCATATTAGAGATATCATGGTATAGTAAATAGTATGCCACACTAAAGTGTCAGAAATACCTGAGTTCAAATCTAGCCTCTAATTTAGTTGCAACTATGGGGAGTCTCAGGTAACTCTCTAAAATTTATCTTCTAAATGATAAATTGGTTGCTACCTCCATCAGTGGAAAAAGATCTAGCCGTAGTTCAATTGCTCTTGAGAACCTATTATTTGTATGACTCAGCCAACTCTCCTAACCGTCCTGGACCTCACCTTATTTATCTGTAAAATAATGAATTTGAACCAGCTATTCTCTAACAATTTATAATTCAATCACCAATGAAATCACAGACCACTCCCCAGAACAATCTATTCACAGTCTGACTAATATGTTGGATAGAAGGGTGGATATTAGTTCTGTGGTTAGACATGTCTTTTTTGCTCCACGAAGACAGAGAAAAGGGATTCTGGTTATATCCATTGTGATATAGAGAATAACCTTACAAAAATAACAAATATCAAGAGTCAGAGGCTGCCAGGCGCTCCCATCCCATGGAGACTGATTTGAGAGCACAGTCAGTTAACCGTTCTCAGTAATAATGCTTCATATTCAGAGATGGAAAAGTTCAGGAGCTCATTCTGTACATCCTCTGAGTCACCAGCTTTTCTTATTCAGCAGTCAACCTACTGCCAGCCCTGGACCTGTGCAAAGCCAGGAAGTAGACCCCAAAAGCTCTCATATAGTGAAATAGAAGCAGGCAATATCTATATTGTACACATTCTGTTCAGCCTCAGAATGCTCTTTCTCCATATTATCATCCCAATCTTCTATTATCTTTTTTCTTTTATTAGAATCATGCTTTCAATAACACTATAATAGAGATAGAAAAAGTACACATCTAAAAGAGTATACTTGTTGCTAAATATATTATTTCTGAAAATCCAGAAGACATGCTATATTTTAAAAGACAATCTAGTGAGCTACATACTGGACAAAGCAAAAGTTACTTTGAGATGCTATGCTGGTTGAAGGGAGTTATTGAAAAGTTTATTTGATTGCATTTTTATGGTTTTGTTTTGAATTGTTTATTTAATCATACTTTAGATTGTATTTGAAGTCTGTTTCTTATTTCACCTATTTCACAAATAGTTACTCTAGTAATATTATTTTTAAAAAAGGAAGATTTGCTATGTAAATTAATAGTGGATTTCCTAGAAGAAATTTAAATGTTTTTTTTTGGTCATTTGCATACATCCTATCATTACATTGTGTAATGAAATGTAGCTACACATATATATATATATGCATGTATTTATCTATTTACATATATATATATGTAAATAGTGTGTGTGTGTGTGTGTGTGTAAAGAAACACTTGTTTCCCGTTCAAAAGTTTACAGAGATATTTTCTATTTTTGTCAGATCTTGACAGGTTCATAAAAATTAATTGAATAATGGCTTTTCTTAAAAAGAATTTTACTATCATGCTTTTTAAAAATTAAATGAAAAATTCTGTGTAATCATTTATAACCTGATTAGCTGATCATATGAAAACAGCACAATGATGGATAACAACAAAGATGTTGTATACTGTGTTTCTTAAATGTTTTTATGCTGAGATCTCAGGACAGGTTAGAGAAATTTTAAGTCACTTAGCCAACTGCTACCAAAATAAAGTAGGTTTATTACTAAAGCACAATAATTCAGTCAGAAAGAGTAGGTCAATATTGACAGTATTTTGGTTTTAGGTGGATGATCGGTCTCTTGAAATAATTTATATTTCATACTAGAAGGTCTCAGCTACCTGGCAAGCTGAAACTGGCAGGTCCCTTGAGCTCTGAGCTTTGTTAAGCTCTGCTGGTTGCATATCTTGACTATTTGATGGTGAACCCCTGGAGTGGAGTGGGGGGAATAGGTTGTCTAAAAAAGGACTGGTTGGTACAGGTCAAAAATGGAGCAATTTAAAGCTCTTCTGCCAATCAAAAATGAGATTAAGCCTACCTAGGCAAGATGAACAAACCTAGTCTATTTTTTGGCAAAGCAATGGGGTTAAGTGACTTGCCCAAGGTCACACAGCTAGGCAATTATTAAGTGTCTGAGGTTGGATTTGAACTCAGGTCCTCCTGACTCCGGGGCCGGTGGTCTATCTACTTTACCACCTAGCTGCCCCAAACCTAGTCTTTCTTTAAAAATACTATAACATGGGGGGGGCAGCTAGGTGGCACAGTGGATAGAGCACTGGCCCCAGAGTCAGGAGTACCTGAGTTCAAATCCGACCTCAGACACTTAATAATTGCCTAGCTGTGCGACCTTGGGCAAGCCACTTAACCCCATTGCCTTGCAAAAAATATATACTATAACATGGCATTTGGAGTTCATTTTGTAAAATCATGTTATTCTGTAGATCATAGTATTAGAGAATATTACCCTTGAGAGGGATCTTAGAGTCATTTAATTCAACTCACATGAATTATGAAAACACTTAGTGGTCATCCAGCCTTCACTCGAACATAGAGTGAAGAGGAATGAAGAGGTTCAGCTGCTAGTTCAGGTTCATTTAACATATTTCCTCCCAACTTTATCTCATTTGCCAATTGGTTAAGCATGCCAAGTATGTCTTCACTTGAATTACTTTAAAAATACTGAAGAAAACAAGTCCAAGAATAAAGCTCTTGAGTTATTTCAAGTGTTTTTGGTTAAAATGCAATTTGGTTTCATTTTAAAAAAATTATTTCTAAATTGACCTAATTGTATTATCAATGAATATTATTTTTATCTTTTCCATAAAGATGCCATGAATGACATTATTAAATAATTATAGCAATCTGTACATACCATGTTGACAAAATTTCCTTGTCTCTAATTGATCTGTCAAAAGAAGAATGTGTTTTTTTGGTAGTGAATCCATGTTGGTGCCTAATGATCACCATTCACAAACTATTTGTTTCTGAATATATTTTGACTGTGGAAGTTCTTAGAGTAAAAGTAGAATTTGGAGAAGGGGGGAACAAACAATAACGTTGTAATAGTTTTGAGACATGAAAATGCAGTGGACTGCTTTAGAAAGTAGCCTCATTGGGGGTATGGAAGGAAATTCTACAGAACCACTTTGATTTTAAAGGATTTCTGATCATGTACGAGTTAACCAAATGGTCTCTGAGGTTCTTTCTAACTTCAAGATTCTGTGAGCTTAGTTTAAGATTAACTTGAGCCTGTGCACCATACCTTCTTCCCCTTCTAAGAATCAGCTATATTGTCTTGAGACTTCTAGAGCTTCTCTCACTTTCTACAAATCATCAAAGATAACCAATAAAAGTATAGTGATCACAACTTGTCAGACCATAGCAACATAGAGTGTAATTCATCTGATCCTGTAAACTCGTCAGACACAAATATATATTTATTAAGCTTCAAGCTAAGAAAATTCTCAAGGAGCTCACAAACTAATGGAAGAAACAACTATTTAAAAAAAACTCAAACTATACAAACAAACTATATATTAGAATTAAGAGAAGGTAGAGAAAAGCTTCCTGTAGAAGGCTGAAATTTTCATTGGACCTTTGTTAGGGACTGTTGTATGTGGGAATACTGTAAATTATCATCACCTGGTGTTTTTGAGCATCAAACTTTTTTTTTCTAAGTGCCATGGGAGTGGGAGTGGATTAGGGTCTGGGAAGGATATTTAAGTGCTGGTGTTTTGGTAAATAAATGGAGCACCTGGAGATCTTGATGGAGAACTTGTCTCCTTTGTCATCCTTGTCTCAGGCCCTTCCAACCCCCACCTGGGAAAGATTGAGGAGTCCAGACCTGGGACTCAACATAGGAGTCCAGAAAAGGGATTCAACAGAACTTGAAGTTAGGAAAATCAGGAGGTAGAGATGAAGAGAAAGAATGTTCCAGGCATGGAAGACAGAGGAAACTTTTGGAGTCAAGCAAAGAAGAGTTGTTGGTGGAGTTGTGAATTGATCCAATTATTCTGGCAGAACAATGTGAAACTATGCCCAAAGAAAAATAAAACTGATCATACCCTTTGACCCAGAAATATGATTCTAGGCCTATATTGAGAAGAAATCCTAAAAAATGGGAAAAGTCCCACATGTTCCAAAATATTCTGGACAGTACTTTTTGTACTGGCAAAGAATTAGAAATTGAGGTTATGCCCATCAATTGGGGAATGTCTAAATAAGTTATGGTATATGAATGCCATAGAGTACTATTGTTCTAAAAGAAACCATGAATTGTCAAACTCTAGAGAATCATGGAATGAATTACAGGAACTGATGCTGAGCCAAGGGAGAAGAACCAAAAGAACATTGTACACATTAATAACAACATTGTGGGATAATCAACCTTGTGGAAGCAGCTCTTCTCAGCAGTCCAGAGAGCTAGGACAACTCTAGGAAACCTGCTATGGACAGTGCTAGTCCCATCAGAGGAAGAGAAACAAAGCAAAACCAAACCAAACCAAATGAAACCAAAAAAAAAACCCTACAGAATCTCAATTAATGCTACTTACTTTTAAAAAAATATTCTCTTATGTATTTCTTTGCTATCTCATGGGTTTCTCCCCACCCCCCTTAGTCCTAATTCCTCATACATGAGATGACTAATCTGTAAACATGGTAAACATAAATTTGTATATGCAATATTCCTCAGACTTTTTGCCACTCAGGAGAGGGGAGTGGAAGAGGAGGATGGAAGGAAATTATGTAATTTGCATATGCATGTGGGTGAATGTTTAAAAAAATTTTAATAACATGCAATTGGAGAGATTAAATATCAATTGGAAAAAAAGAGATGAAGCTTCTTATTTGTAGAACAGCAAAAATTCCAGTGTTACTATAGTGAAAGTTTGTGTGGGGGTTTAAGCTGTAAGAAGACTGAGAGTTTTGGAGATTGAAGGATTTTGAATGCCAAAAACAGAATTTTGAATTTGATTCTAGAGGTTAATTGTTTATGAGTAGGAGGTGATACGAGTTTTAGGAAAATCACTTTAGTAGTTGAATTGAGGATAGATTAGATTAGGTAGGAACTTGTGAGTAAGCTAATCAGCAAGCTATTGCAGTGTATCCAGGTATGAGGAGATGAGGGTCTGCACCAGGGTGGTGACAATATCAAAACTCAGAAGGTGAGTTGTTGTATGGAAGTCTAGAAAGAGGTCAAGAAGAAAAAGAACTGAGAAAAGAGCATTGTTGACTTGGGAAAGAGTGGTTTCAGTGGAATGATAGGGTTAGAAGCCAGAATCATCATATAGCCTTTCTGAGGAATTTAGTTACAGAGAGCAGAAGAGATAAGGCGTGAAAGGGGGGACACAAGGGTCAAGGGAGTGCTCCAAGAAGAGACATTGGCATATTTATAGTCAGTAGGGACAACAGAGGCACAACCTGATGGAGGAGATGTATGGAATGGGATCACTTAAGTGGGCCAAGTGATTGAACTTGGTAAGGAGTAAGACCATCACATCCCATGAGACAGGAATGGAGATGGTGGCAGAAGACACCTATCTAAGAAATTGGAGACTGGACAGCAGGGTTAGAAAGGGAGTTAATAAGGAATGGTCTCAATTTTTAAATTTGAATTTAAATAAATTTTAACAAATGAAAAATGAATAAAATTAAATAAATTTTGATAGATAATAAATAAATGAATGAATAGAATGAATGAACAACTAAATAAATAAAATTTAAATTTAAAAATAAAATAGGGGGGGTGGCTAGGTGGCGTAGTGGATAAAGCACCGGCCTTGGAGTTAGGAGTACCTGGGTTCAAATCCGGTCTCAGACATTTAATAATTACCTAGCTGTGTGGCCTTGGGCAAGCCACTTAACCCTATTTGCCTTGCAAAAACCTAAAAAAAAATTAAAAAAATAAAATGGGCAGTTAAGCAGTGCAGTGGATAGAGTGAAAATGGGAAGGTTTGGAAGAGCCTCAGTGGACAGTGGTTCTTGCAGATTTTCAAACGCTTCAGTTAATTCCAGGCTTTATTTTTTCTAATAGTCTTCTCACTGCTCTGTACAATTATTTTATAGTTGCCCAGACAGGAAATGTCCCATTTGGTGGGATTTAAACTGGGACCACTTACATTATACTTATTGCTTTTGTGAGTAGAGCTATAGACAAATTCTATTGTATTCTTTAACTACCATATTTTTCCTGCTGTATTAATGTCAAAATCATTTAAATAAGTTCTAAAAACAAAAATAAAACCCCAAAGCCTTATTTTCAAATAGAGAAATAGTCTTTTCATTTTACCATAGTATAGAAATGGTATGTTTATCTTCCTATACTATAATCAGTGACCTAAAATAATAACGAATAAGTTGTTGCTAAGATTTATAAATTATTCCCTTTCATTCAAACTGCCTCCTTCCACTTTTCTCATGAAGTAATAATTCATGTATTATACAACAGCTGACACTAGAAATCAGCTTGGACAGGAGAGGGCTAGATTGGAGGGCATAGAAAACAGAAAGGAAGCTTCTGATCAGGAGTAGCTCGATTACCTACCCTTGGCAAATCAAACTTTCTAATTTTATTCATAATTAAAAAGAATAGGCATGAAGTACTTTGCCAATACATTTCACTATTTCTTTTTTCCTTTTCCTTCTTTAAGGCTCCTGGGTACTCAGTGGGAGGTTTTTAAAACAAGAAACACTTAATTACTTGCTTATATAAAAGCACCAGCCTCTGCTGCAAAAGGGAACCAAACTTCATGACTTTCTTCAGTGCATCTCTCCAAGTGAAATTTCAAATATGGAGTGAAGGACTAGCATAATAGTGCAAATTAAAAAGTATTTCTTAACAATTTGACTTTGTTATATGATTTAAACCATAATTATTACTTTGAGTTCCTTAGAGGAAGATTTTAATTGAAACTTGACCCCCAACAGGGTTATCTTAGGGCAGTAAAGAAAATTAAGTTTCCCTCCTGGTTTTAAGAATTTGTGTGGTTTATTTGTAAGGGGTGGTTGTGGGTGGGATTGATTGCATCAGTTGATGTAATCGCTGTTTTTGTATTCACACATGAAATTTTATTGTGTGAACAAGATACAGCTTTTCATTTCAGAATGAAGACATAGTAAGATTTTTAAAAATTCTTTAAAAGTCATTTTTAAAATTAAAATTTATTTTTTCTAATTATCAAACATCTTTCTCCTCTTATCCCTGCCCCTCCCACTGGTCCTCTACTGATAAAAAGAAAAACAACAACAACAAAAGCTCCTGTAACAAATAAGCACAAACACAACGCATCCCCATATTGGTTACATCACAAAAATGTCTATCATAGTCAGCATATCAGTTCGTCACCTCTCAGGTTGCAGATACAGTCTTCATTGTCCATCCTCTGAAACTGAAGTTAATCACTGAGTTGATCAGAGTGGTTTTTACAATGTTGATATTATTTTTATAAATTGTTCTCTTTCTGTTCACTTTACTCTTCAGTTCATAGAATTCTTCCCAGATTCCTCTGAAAATATTCATCTCTTTTTTCCTTCTTTTCTGTTTTAAGTTCACAAATTATATTCATATGCCATAATCTGTTTAGCCACCCCCCCCCAAGAAAGAGAAACCTCAAGAAAAATAAAGTGGAGGGGGAAGTGTGTTTCAGGATATATATTTAGATGTCAATAGCTCATCTTTGGAATGGGTGACATTCTTTATCATCAATCCATCAGGGAATTTGTTTCAATATTTTCCCCCATAGTTGCTATTACTAGCTATATTTTCCTACATCCTATTTTCCCCATCCATATTTATTCTATTCTTTCTCTCCTTTCACCCTGTCCCTCCTCAAAATTGTATTGTATCTGACTACCCTCTCGCGCAATTTTCCCTCTCCTCTGTCCCCTACAAACCCCTGTTCCTCTACACCTCAATCCTTTCTTCCATTTTATTCATCTCCTAGTTTCCTCTAAGGTAAGATAGATTTCTATACCCTTTTGAGTGTGGATGTTATTTCTTCTCTGAACCACTTCCAATGAGAATGAAGGCTCATTCATTCCCTCTCACCTTAGCCCCCTTCCAGTCTATTGTAAAAGCTTTTTTCTTGCCTCTTTTAAGTAAAATAACTTACTCCGTTGTACTGTCCTTTTGCTTCCCCCAATACATTCCTTTCACCCCTTGACTCCATCTTTATAATATATTATACCTTCATATTCAGCATTCAGCTCCCTCCTGTGCCTTGTCTGTATATGCTCCTAATTGCTCTAATAAATGAGAAGGTTCATATGAGTTATCATTATCATCTTTCCATGCAGGAATATATGCAATTCAACATCATTAAATCCTTCATCCTTCTTGTCCACCTCTTCTATGTGTAACCTGAGTTACGTACTTGAAGATCAAACTTTCTGTTCCACTTTGGCCATTTCAATAGGAAAGTAGGAAAGTCCTCTGTTTCATTGAATGCTCCCCCCGCATCCCCCCCCCCATCTGTTCCTGGATGACTAGGGTTGCACCACAGCCCTTTCTATCCTCCCTGCACCAGACCCTGGGAATCTTCCAAGTTGTCTTGGGCTGAAAAATTGTTTCCTAAATCTTTCTGTGGTTTCTACTCTTCTAGAATTTGGTTGCAGTCATTATTTAGAGGTATTTGGAGTGGTCTTGAGAAGAGCTGGCAGGAGTCCCTGCCTTTACTCTGCCACCTTGGCTCTACTCCCATCACTATGTTTTTGCATATAGGACCTTTTCCTCTTTCTTCAAACACTCTGGGCTATAGGCCTGGTAGTATTACCATGGGGTCAGGTGTACCCATAGTTTAGCTACTTTTGGGATCTCATTCTAAATGCCTGTACTGCTTCACACCTCTGGCAAGGAACCAGTAATGTGTCTGTTTCCCCCTACAGCCCTTCTACTACAGTTGTCATATTTCTTTGCTGTCAACTTTTCCAATCTGATCAGTGGCAGGTATAAACATCAGAGTTGCTTTAATTTGTACTTCTCTAATTATTAGTGAGTGGTAATACTTTTTGTATGACCTAGCTTTGATTTCTTCTTTTGAGAACAGTCTGTTCATAATCTTTGGTCATTTATTAATCAACAATGGCTCCTTTTCTTTGTTTAATTCCTTATATATTTGGAAATGAGACATATCATAGAAATGTGATACAAAGATTCCCCCCCACCTCTGTTAACTTTCTCTTATCTGCATTATATTTGCTTCTTTATAAAGAATTTTTTGCTTCTTATGTAATTTAAAGTTTTTCATTCTCAGTGATTCTCTCCTTTGTTTGGTCATGAATTCTTTCCTTATAAATAAAAAGGTAAAATCTTAATTTTTTATTATTTGCTTATAATAATGCCTTGTATAACTAGATTGTATATCCATTTAGAGAATTTCTTAGTATGTGATACATTGATCTCAACCCAAAGGTGCATTGCAGCCAGCTCTTACCCATCCAGAAAGCTAATTGTTAAATTTTTGGTTTCAGCATTTCCAATTTACCTTGGATATTGACAAATGTCATAAGTCAGCACTTGATTTATTGTATTATTGATTGTACAGATTTAAGAAAATGATAATGTAAATTAAACTTAAAATCGTATTGTGTATAAACATTTTACCCATTATTGTTAAACATTTGTCATCACACCCTAATTTAAACTTAATTCTGCATCATTGCTCTTAAACTTTCCCCAGAAGTTTTTGTGACATATTATTACCCTAATAGATGGAGTCTTTGGGGTTTTTGGTACCTAGCCTATTTTATTGATTGACTTCTAATTTTTAGGCAATATAGAATCATTTTAATGATTACTATTTCATAATATTGTGTGAGATCTATTACTGCTAGTTATTTTCCCTTACCACTCTCCCATTATTTCTTTTTATTTTCTTGAACTTTTTCCCTTCCAGATATTATTTTGTCTAGCTCTATCAAAGAAAACATTGGTATGATATTGGATAAGTAAATTAAACTATGTAGTATTTTTGTTTTTATCACCATATGATAAATTTGTTTCTCCAATTGTTTAAATGTTTTTAAATTCTGTAAATATTTTTTTGTTGTATTGATAGTTTCTGTTTATCTTGATGGGCAATCTCTCAGTTATTTTATATATTTTCAGTTCCATTTTAAAAGGAAATTCTCTTTCTGTATATTCCTGTTTGATTTCATTGTTAATATGCAAAAGTGTTGATGATTTATATAGATTTATTTTATGTTCTATAACTTGCAGGAGTTTTTAATTGTTTAAATTACTTTTTAGTTAACTCTCTAGGTATTTCAGAGTATACTAATCATTTTATTTGAAAAAAGTAAAATTGTTTATTTTTTGTCAAACCTTTTATCTTCATTTTCTTTTCTTTTTTTCATTGTTGTCATTATTTAGAAAATAATGTTTCAACCATTCATACTGGAAATACAAATTGGATAATAATGCATTCTGCCCAGATTAAGATAGGTAGTTTCTTGAAACATCTATTAGTTCATTAGCACTCATATATGAATTGCATATATATACATTTATATGTGTATTACATCATTATTCACACGTATACACCTTTATACACATGTACATATGTGTGGAGTGAGAGATGGTCCCCTTTGATCCTTTCTTCAGGGTATTTTTATTGGATACATACTGGATCTACCCAGTACCTAGTAAACTTCTGGGCAGCAAGAATTATATCATTTTTGACTTTGCTTCTCTACTGCCTGGCACTAGAGCCATTTGTTATTGTTGTTTAATAAATGTTTATCAAAAAGAAATGAACTTTAGGAAATGTATTTAGAACTCCCTTTTAGCCAAAACCTTTTTAAAAATCAGCCTATAGACATTGTTTAATCTTATATTCTCCATCCCTGTCAGTCTGTGTGGCTGTAAAGATGGGATCTCCTCTAGAATATCAACTTTTTAAATATCATCTGTTTCTTCCTGTTTTGTTTTAGTTAAGGATACAGTAGATTTATTCATTTCATAAATATTTTAAAGGATGATATAGTATGTATATAAGGGATCAACTTTTTTATAATAATAATTTTGGGGAATTTTTTTATTTTTTTTGAAATACTCCATTTGCAACTACTTAAAAACTGATACCTAAGTGCCTTTAAAATTTGATTATCCCTAGTACCTATTTTATCATTTCTATATATTTGGTAAGATCTACCTCTTTGCTTCTACGTTCATCTTCTCAGTGAATCATTCAGACTTCCTCACAAAGTACATTCATTATTGAAGTTGTAGACTTTCAGTGTGATGGTTTTGCTATTATTTCTAATGACAAGGAATTCCATCACATCCATTCTATTTCATATTTATTTATTTTCCCTCCTTCCTGCCTCATCTATATGCTTTCAGAATAATCTGGATTAATTATTCATAGCAAGTTCTTTGTGGGTTCATTATCTTCCCAATTCCTTTTTGCTGTTTTCTGAGTCAATACTACTCATAATCTTCTGCTATCTTCCTGCATAATACTTTTTCTTATAGCAGCTAGTGATATAAGGGTAGGACCCTGGACCTGGAGTTTGAGAAGATCTAATTTCAGATTCAGCATTAGGTTCTTACTGATTTTGTGACCCTGAATAAGTAATTTATTCTTCATTTGCCTCAGTTTCCTTATCTGTAAAATGAAGATAACAATTGCACATATCTCTCAGGGTTGTGAGAATTAAAGAAGATAATTCTGAGGATCCTTTCAAATTGTAATGTTGTCATTAATATTGTCATTCTAATTCATTTGTACCATAAAGCCAATGTTGCCTTGAGTGCTTGGAAAGGTTAAGTGCCTTTAGTTGAGGTGAATTCTGAACTCCTTTGGTCTCTTCATTGTGGTAACTTTCCCAGGAGAAAATATTTTATAAGAATTATAATACCTAAAGTCAATGCTATTGCATTTATTCATTCTTTATACTAATCTTATCTAAATCCAATTTCATTTACAACTAAAATATATTGTTTGTGTTTTTAAAAGTTCCTGTAAAATACTGTAATTTAAGTAGCTATAGCCAAAATCAATCAAAAGTCCCTTCATGTGCCTCCTTTCACCAAACTAGGCATGATCACAATTATTCAGGAGGTAACAATCTATGTCAGTTTAAAATTTGGGATTCTTGTAGTAGATTTGTGACTAGTCTTTGATTATGTATGGGATCTAGGAGGAAATTTATTCTATGAGCCCTAATTATTGGAAATCAATATTTATACAAAATCACCCAATAAAGATAAAAACTCAAGATGCAGGGTATTTATAAATGATTGCAAGTTGTCTCAGATAATAATAAAAAATAACCTCATAATTTTATAAATAAGGAATTTGAAGCCCAGAAGAGTGAATTGCATTGCCCAGAGTCACACAATTAGTAAGTAAGAAGTTCTAAAGTTTTCAGCCATGTTCTCTGGCTCAAAATTAAGTGTTCATATTTGTTCATAATATTTTTTTAGTTTTTGAAAGGCAATGGGGTTAAGTGGCTTGCCCAAGGCCACACAGCTAGGTAATTATTAAGTGTCTGAGGCCGGATTTGAACTCAGGTACTCCTGACTCCAGGGCTGGTGCTCTATCCACTGTGCAACCTAGCCTCCCCTGTTCATAATTTTTGAGCACACACTTCTTGACCCCTTCCTTCAGTAAACTTGATGGCACAAAGGTCAATTTAATTCAATAACATTTATCAAGGAAAGACTATATACAAAGTGCTTGCTAGGTGCTATATTTTCAAAAGATCATTTTAAGGGTCTCAGACCCCTTTCAGTGACCTTCTGTTATTTAATACAGTGTACAACTTTCTACTTTACCTATTGACCTTTGGTAGTCATTATTTTTCAAGACTTCTTGTAGCTAAGAGTAAGACAGACAAACTTAAAGGCTTAGACACAACACTCTTTGCTTCATTTCATGCACATGAATGAATTTTATTGAAAAATCTCAATTCAGAAGATTCCAGGAGCTATTGCAAGTTAGTTTGCAATGATGATGGTAAGAGTACATTACGTCTGTGTAGTCATTTACAGTTTATTAAGCATTTTCACATGATTCTATCACTTAATTGTCACAAGAACTCTGTGAGGTTTAGGAATTGCATTGCCTTTTCAGTCTTAAATATACCAACTAATTTTCTGTCAGGACAGGTAAATTGTGGCCATTATCTGACATCAGTTAAATCAGCTAAAATAGATAATTCTGTTTTTCATGACTAGATGGGAAATTTCCGTAGCTTTTGTTCTTACTGTCCACAGAGGATAAAATCAGAGAAAAACCAGCTTAAAAGTGGAAGAGATATTTTGTGTGTTGTGACTGAATATAACATAAACAACTTTTTTCTAGGGGTTTGTGAAAGGGAGGAATGAAAGGATAATTGTATAGAGGATGAGAATTTTCTTTTAGGGGGGGACTAGACTTGGGTTTGTCTACTAATAGATACTTAGCTAATAGTTGTGTGAAATTGAAGACAATAGGTAAAGGAAGTGATTTGCTTGTTGGCATTGCCAAGGAGATGAGAAGGAACTAGAGGAAAGCTACATGTGAAAGGTTGTTGTTCTAGGTGAATGTAAGAGTCACATCTCCATCAGAGAATAAAGTAGAGAGAAAGAGAAAATAGAGGGAGGAAAATATCAAGATGCAGAATAGGAGAGAAGGAAAACACAGGCTCTTAAAAGATAATCCAGATTAGTAGTTTTCTTATCCATTTGAAGAGTCTGGGGTTTAGAGGCATAACATGACTTTTCCAAGGACACAGATCTAGTGAGGAGTAGGACTTAGCTAGGACTTCTCTCCTCACCATCTTATCTAACTCAATTATTCTAGCTTTACCAATTTTACTCTTACCTAATGACAATAGCTAAAATTTATTTGTGTGTGTATACTGCTGTATTAAAATTATTTTCTTGTTATTGTCTTATTCAAAGCATCTTGTAAAATAACTTATGTTTGCTAAATATGATAAAAAGTAAGCATATAATGATTTATGAAACAGGTGGATTTTCTTGGATATTTCTCATATAGCTTTTCAGAATTACAAATGCAAAATTATATTAAGAAAATAAAATATAATCAATATAACTCCATGTTCTTTTATATCTCCTCATCCACAATAATGTAAGGGCACATGAGTAACTGAATTAGTCATGCATAGATTATTTTAAAAGAAACATAAAATGTTCGCATTTTATTAATGGTTTCTATGGTTTCTTTATTCTTTATCTCTTGAATAATTGATGTTAGATCTTGGTTGTCAATGTTGGTGGACTCTATTAAGTGACTAATGAGCCAAACTGACTTGTAGGATAATTGGTGAAGCTCAATTTTGAGTATGCATTCCCTTTATAGATTGGTTGGCTCATGTAAATGAACTTTCATTGTTGAATACATAACTTTCTTCTTTTTCTTTTTTTAATTATTAGATTTATATCCATATACAAGTGTAGTTATTCTAATATGTTGCATCTAAGCTGAAGGTAAAATTTTATGATTTTGTTGGAGCTATTCTGAACTTTCTTTGTAATTGTTTAACAAAAGGAAATGAGGTAAGCATCTGAGGACTGAAAAGTCTGGAAAATTTTCATGTAATTTCTACCTTTAGGCTTATCTCAAACATTCAGGACTTTATTAGTATTCTCACTCAATTGAATAGCTATATTACATTTTATTATTTTTTTAAAATTTCCATTGTCTAAATCTAAAACTATAGATATTTTACATATGTGAATTAAACTGAATGAAAAGAATTTTAAGCTATGAAATGTGGATATTTTATCATCAGTGATGAAAAGTAATTTTAATAGTTAGGGGTTCAGGTCTCTTTCTAATGAATAGAATTCCCTTGGAGAACAATAGATTCTTTTGAAACTGGCAGTTACTCTTGCAAGTCATAAGAGTAAGAGGTAATATACAAAGGTGTAATATATTTTTTGTCAATGGATATTCACTTGTTACTTCAAAGACAAAGGTATGCCAGAAATCAAATGAACAGAATGAATGAATTAATGAATGGTGCAGGTTTTGAAACAAGAATGAAGAATCTGTATTCAAAACCAAAAGACTGAAAATAAAAGAAAATTTAAAGTATCTTTTGGGGAAAACAGCTGACCTGGAAAATAGATCCAGGAGAGATAATTTTACACAGTATTCATTTTCCTGAAACCTTTGATCAAAAAGACAGCTTGGACAACATCTTTCAGAAAATTCTCAAGGAAAACTGCCCTAATATCCTAGAATCAGAAGATAAATTAGTCCATCAATCATGTCCAGAAAGAGAGCTCAAAATAAGAACTCCAAGGAATATTATAGCTAAATTTCAGAATTATAAGAAAGTGAAGAAAACACTGCAAACAGTTTAAAAAAAGCAATTTAAATACCAGGGAGATACAGATAGCTTCAACATTAAAGGTTCAGTGGATCTGGAATATGTTATGGAGAACAAAGGATCTTGGATTAAAACCAAGAATCAACTATCCTGTGAAATTCAGTATATTCATTCAGGAGAAAAGATGGATTTTCAACAAAATAGAGGACTTTCAAACTTATCTGATAAAAAAGACCAGATTTCAACAGAAAATTTGATCTTCAAATACAAGACTCAAGAGATACATAAAAAGGTAAAGGGAAAAAAAGTTCTAGGCAAAGACAAGATGATTACACAAAGGCAAGAAGCTCAGGGCTTTTCCTGAAACAACTTTACTTGAAGTCTCTAAACAAACCATAACCTGAAAGAACCCAGAGGAAAACAGAGTGAAAGAAGTTTTCAATTTGGAATACTTTGGAGGAATTTCAGAAAGGTATGTCTCTTGTGGGTAAAAGGAAAGCATAGTACAGCTTACATGGAAGACCTAGGAATCCAGTGGTAAGCTCTTGGCCACATTGCAGCTCAGGTCCAATTCAGCAGGTCAGTGGTAAAGCAGACCAGCAGTAAGGGACCTAAACCCAGCTTTGAGAGCAAACTTAGAGGTTGAGAAGGCTATTGTGACATTGGGCTACCCTAGAGAAATCAGAATGATAAGCCACTAGTTCCTAGCACAAAAAGCTTGGCACCATATTCTTTGTGTCCTAGTGGCAAAGTTCAATTATCAGAATGTGCAGAAAGATGATAAGAGAGAGAGAACTAATCATGGAAAACTACTATTCTTATAGGGATGATAAAAACAAAGCTATGATAAAATGCTTACATGTGAAGCTTCAACTGAGTTCATAAAATGGTCACAAATACAACAAGATCACTTGAAAGAGCTCAAAAAAGATTTTTAAAACCAAAGAATAAAGGAAATAGAAAAATTGAAGAAAGAAAGAAATCATACAGAAGAATTATGAAAAAATAACTGAAGAAAATAGTTTTTAAAAGTAAAATTGACAACTGGAAAATGAAAACATCTCCTTTAATAGTCAGACTGACAGACTGGAAAAGGAAAGAAACTCATATAAAATTAAAATTAGCTAACTGAGAAAGGAAATACAGAAGCTAACTGAATAAAATAAAACCCTAAAAATTAGAATTATAATTGTAATTCTAAAAATTAGAAATGTAAAAATGGAAACTGATGACTCTTTGAGAAATGAAGATTCCGTCAAACAAAAACCAAAGGATTGAAAAAGTAGAAGACAGTATAAAATACCACATAAGAAAAATAAGTGACCTAGAAAATATATTCAGAGGATAATTTATGAATTATTGGTCTACTTGAAAGCCATGATCAAATAAAGGAGTCTGGTCATTATCTTTCAGGAAATTATCATGTAAAGCTGTCATAATATGTTAGGACAAGAAAATAAAATAGTCCTTGAAAGAATCCATCAATCACCCTCACAGATCCCAAAATAAAAACACCAAGAAATATTGTAATCAAATTTCAGAAGTCTTAGTTAAAGGAGAAAATACTGGAAGTAACCAAAAAGAAGCAATTTAAATAACAAGGAGTCACATTTAGGGGGAAAAATGGATTTTCAGTAAAATAGATTTTCAAACTAACCTGATAAAAAGAACAGACCTAAAAAGAAAATTTGAACTTAAAATACAAGACTAAAGAGATGTGTAAAAAGATAATTGGAAAGAAAAATAAAAGTTAGTCATCATGATTAAACTGTCTACATGCCTGCACTGGAAGATGATATTTGCAACTCTGGAACTGTATTTCTTTTAGAACTGTTGAAAGGAGCATAATTGCATGGAGGGTGTGATTATAATATAATAGAAAGAGAAAACAGAGACAAAGGATAACTAACACCACATGAAAAGGCACAAAGGACTTGTTATATTAGAGGCAAGAAAGGAAGAATATGAATTTACTCTCAACAGATTTGATGCAAAGAGGGAAAAATATGCATTCCCATTTTGGGTTAGAAGTTTATCCTACTCTACAGGGAAGTAGGAGGGAAAAGGGGAAAGGTAGATTGAGGGACACAGCAGTCAGAAATAAAACATTGGTGAGGAGGGTTAAGGGAAAATGAGAGAGAAAAGTAAAAAGAGAGGGTGAGGGGATGGAGGGAAATATATAATCATAACTGTAAATGTGAATGGGACAAACTCTCCCTTAAAACACAAGTGAATTACAGAGTAGATTGAGAACAAATCCTACAATATATTATCTGCAAGAAACATATCTGAAGCAGGGAGATAAGTACAGGATAAAGAAAAAAGCCTCAAGTAGAATATGCCATGCTTCAGCTGAAGTAAAATAAGCAGTGGGAGAAATCTTGATCTTGGACAAAACAAAAGCAAAACCAGAAATAATTAAAAAATAAAAGGAATGAAACATTTTTCTAAAAGGTATCATAGACAATGAAATGATATCAATACTAAACATATGCACTAAGTGGTATGGCAGCTAAATTCTTAAGAACCTAAATGAATTATAAGACATAGCAAACCTATACCAATGAGGAACCTTAGCCTCAGTGTTGAAGAATTGGATAAATTTAACCACAAAATAAGCAAGAAGGAAGAATATGAACAGAATTTTAGAAAAGTTGGATATGATACATTTTTGGAGAAAATTGAATGGGAATAGAAAGTGACTAGGGTGACTAGGTGGGTGCAGTGGATAGTGCATTGGCCCTGGAGTCAGGAGTACCTGGGTTCAAATCTGGCCTCAGACACTTAATAATTACCTAGCTGTGTGGCCTTGGGCAAGCTACTTAACCCCATTTGCCTTGCAAAAACCTAAAAAAAAGTGACTACAGATTAAGGTATTAGAAAACATCACAATCAAATGCAGAAAGAAATATTTAATGCATCATTTTCAGATAATCATGGAATAAAATTATATGTAATAAAGGGCTATAAAAAGATAATCTAAAAATTAATTGTATTCTAGATAATTCAATCCTAAAGAATGAATAGATCAAACAACAAATCATAGTAACAATCAATAATTTAATCCACAGTATTAGATAGCATACCAAAACTTAAGGAATGAAGTCAATTTTATATCTCTTAGGGGAAATTTTTTTATCTCTAAATATGTACATGAATAAATGAGAGAAAGGAGATCAATGGATTGAGTATGCAACTAAAAAAACCAGAAAAAGAACAAATTAAAAATTTTCAATTAAATATCAAATTAAAAATCCTGAAAATCAAAGAGATCCAAAAAATTGAAAATAAGAAAACTATTGAATAAAAGATTAATTTTATAAAAAACCAATAAAATAGATAAACTTTTGACTAATTTGATAAAAAAGAAGAGGAAATCCAATTTACCATTATCAAAACTGAAAAGGATGAGTTTACTTCCAAATGAAGAGCAAATTAAAGCACTAATTTGGTACTGTTTTGTCCAACTATATAACAAAAATTGAGATAATCTAAGAGAGATGGATGAATATTTGGAAAAATACAAAATGCCTAGATTAGAAAAAGAGGAAATAAAAGAATTAACTAACCCTATTTCAGAAATAAAAGAAATTGAACAAGTCATCAATGAACTCCCTAAGAGAAAATCTCTAGGACTACATGGATTCACAAGTGAATTCTACCAAACATTTAAAAAACAATTGATTCCAATACTATACAGAAGCTATTGGAAAAATAGTGGAATCCTACCAAATTTTTTTATGACCCAGATATTGTGCTGATACCTAAACCAGGAAGAGTCAAAACTGACAAAGAATATTATAGACAAATTTCCCTTAAATATTGATACAAAAAATTTAAATAAAATATTAGCAGAGAGAGTACCACAAGTTATCAACAGTATAATATATTATGGGGACATCTTTATGGTGCGGTGCTTGGAGTCCTGGAGTCGGGAGATCCTGAGTTCAAATCTGGTTTCAGATATTTGAAATTTATTAATTATATGACCTTTGTAAAGTCACTTAACTATGATGGTCTCACATGTAAGATCATCTCAATTTGTCCTGATCCATATCTGAGGACTGTACCCAGATGGCACCAGAGGAGAAAATTAGGTTCGTGACTTTGCACAGCACTTCCTCACTCAAATCCATTTCACAGGCATGTCATGGCATCAATCCCATGACAATGTGGTCTTCTTCAAGATTGAAGGACAAACAACCACTACCACAGGCACCACCACATTAATAAGAACAATATAGTATGACCAGGTGATATTTATCCCAGGAATTCAGGTTTATTTCAGTATTAGGAAAACTAAAAGCATAACCATATCAATAACAAAACTATCAGAAATCATATGATCTCAATAAATGCTGAAAAAACTTTTGACAAAATACAATATCTAATAACACTAAAGAACATAGGAATAAAGGGATTTTTTCTTAAGATGAAAGGTAGTATCTATCTAAAACCATTAGCAAGCATCATATGTATTGGAGTTAAGCTAGGAAACCTTACCAATAAGATAAGGGCTGAAACAAGGATGCCCATTATTGCCACAATCAGTCAATACTGTACTAGAATTGTGCTAGCAATAAGAGAGGAAAAAGAAATCGAAGGAATTAGAATAGACAATGAGGAAATAAAACTATCACTTTCTGCAGATGATATGATAATATACTTAGCGAATCCTAGAGAATCCACTAAAAAATTACTTGAAACAATGAACAACTTTAGCAAAAGTTTCAAGATCTAAAATAAACCCATATAAACCATCAACATTTCTGTACATTCCAAACAAAGCTCAGCAGCAAAAGATAGAGAAATTCTATTCAAAACAACTGTAGACAACATCAAATATTTGGGAATCTACCTGCCAACACAGAATCAGATATTTTATGAATATAATTACAAAACATTTTTCACACAAATAAAATCAGATCTTAAACAAATAGAAAAATATCAGTTGCTCATCGGTAGGTCCAGTTTATATAATAAAAATGACAATTCTACCCAAATTAAATTACATATTCAGTGCCATACCTATTAAACTACCAAAAAATTTATTTTACTGAACTATATAATGTAACAAAGTTCATCTGGAGTAACCAAAAAATGGTCAAGAATTTTAAGGGAATTATTAAAAAAAAAAACAAAAGTAGGTAGCCTACTTATACCAGATTTCAAACTTATAAAATCAGAAAGTGGCTAAGAAGTAGAGAAGTAAATCAGTGAAATATATTATTCACAAAAGACACAGTAATAAATAAATATGCAAATCTACTATTTGACAAACCCAGAGACTCCAGTTTGTTGGGATTAAAACTCACAATTTGGGAAAAAAAACTGTTAGAAAGACTGGAAAAGTATGTGACTGAAACTAGACATAGAGACCAACATCTCACACTTTATACAAAGATAAAGTCAAAATACATTTCTGATTTAGTAATGGTGATACCATAGGTGAATTAGGAGAATAAGGAATAGTTTATCTATCAGATTTATGGAGAGTAAGATTTTATGCCCAAAGAAGAGATACAGAACATTATAAATTGCAAAATAAATAATTTTGACTAAATTAAAAAGGTTTTACACAAATAAAACGAGTGAAACCAAAATTAGAAGGGAAACAGAAAACTGGGAAACATTTTTCACAGCTAACATTTATGATAAAGGACTCATTTCTATACTATATAGAGAAATGAGTCAAATTAATAAGAATACAAATAATTCTCCAATTGATAAATGAAGAAATTAAAACTATTGATATCATTTGAAAAAAAATGTTCTGAATCATTGTTGATTAAGGTAATGCAATTAAAACAACTCTGAGGTACCAGCTCACACCTATCAGATTAACTAAAATGGCAATAAAAGGAAAATGATCAAAGTTGGAGAGGACATGGGAAAACTGGGTCACTAATTCACTGTTCATGATGCTGGGAATTGATTCAACCATTCTGGAGAGCAATCTGGAATTATTCTCAAATGACAATATCCATGTCAAAGGACAATAATCCAACAGTACAATTACAGGGACTATATCCCAAGGAAATCACAAAAAAAGGGAAAAAGACTCATGTGTACAAAAATATTTATGGTAATTTTTTTGTGGTGGAAAAGAATTGGACATTGAGGGGATGCTCATCAATTGGAGAGTGGTCAAACAAGTTATGGTATATGAATGTATGAGTCATTCTTGTTCTGTAATAGATCATGAGTGGCCAGGCTTCAGAAGGACTTGGAAAAACTTGCATGAGCTGATGATGAGTGAAGTGAGCAGAACCAGAAGAACATTACATACATTAGCAACAGCATTGTAGGATGACTGACTTTGATTGATGCAGTTCCTCTTGGCAGTTATCAAGAAAAATCCTAAAATACTTATGGAAAATGCCATCCAAACCCAGAGGAAAAAACTAGAGACTAAATGTGGAGCAATGCATATGCTATGTTCACATTTTAAAACATATATATATATATATATATATATATATATATATATATATATATTTATTTATTTAATGGTTCATGCCCCTCTACCCAGTTCTAAATATCTAATGTGGAAATATATTAAGCAAAATTGTACATGTACAACCTATATTAGATTGTTCACTGCTAAGAGGAATGGGGGAGGGAAGGAAAGGTGGCAGAAAAATGTGAAACTCAAAAGATTGCAAAAGGATGAATGTTGAAAACTTATCTTTGCATGTAATTAGAAAAAATGAAATGAAATCCATTTGGTGTTGGGTAAGAAATAGAGGGGTAGGTCAGTGCAATAGTTTTAGGTTCACAAGATGTAGTAGTCAATAAATATACTAATTTACCATTTGATGAACCCAAAGACTACAGTTTTGGGCATAAGAATTCTCTATTTGACATAAATTATTTGGAATACTAGAAAATAGAATGGAAGAGACTAGGCATAGATCAGCATCTCAAATCCTATACCAAGATAAGGTCAAAATACATGCACAATTTAGACATAAGACAGTTAGAAGAGCAAGTAATCCTTCACCTGTCAGATGTATGAAGAGATGGAGATTTTATAACCAAAGATGAGATAGAGAACATTATTAAATGCAAAGTGGATCATTTTGAATACATTAAATTGAAAAGTTTTTGCCCAAAAAACTAATATAACCAAAATTAGAAAGTAAAAAACAGAAACAATTTTTAAAGGCAGATTTTTTGATAGAGGATATATTTCTATAAATTCATAGAGAACTGAGTCAAATTTATAAGAACACTAGTCATTTCCCAATTGATAAGTGGACAAAGGATATGAACATTCAGTATTCAGATAAAGAAATTTAAACTATTGATAGTCATGTGAAAAAATGCTCTAAGTCACTATTAACTATAGAAATTCAAATTAAAACAACTGAGGTACCACCTCATGCCTATTAGATTAGCTAATATGACAGGAAAGTAAAATAATCCAAGTTGGAGAGTGTTAGGGACTGTTGTGTGTGGGAGCATTGTAAATGATCATCACCTGATGTCCTTGAGGGACAGACCCTTGTTTCACTAAGTGCCAGGGGAGTGGGAGTGGATTAGAGACTGGAAAGGGTATAGGAACTTGTATTTTGGTAAATAAAAGGAGACTGGGAGACTTGGGTGTGAAGGGAGAACTTGTCTTTCTTGTCTCTCCTGCCCCTTCAATGCTTACCTGGAGAAAGATAAGGGAGTCTGGAAAGGGACTCAACAGGAGAGAACATGGGAAAACTGGGTCACTGGTCCACTGTTAATGGAACTGTGAACTGATTGAACCTTTCTTGAGGGCAATCTGAAACTATGCTAACGGACAAGGAAACTGTCCATATCCTTTGATCCAACAATACCACTGTTATGCCTATATTCCAAAGAGAACACAACAAAAGAGAAAAGACTCCATAATAGAAGAATATGGCAAAGAACTGAAAATTGAGGGAAGAAAACTTTCTAAAAGTGAAGGTTGAAAATTATCTGAACATATAATTGGAAAAATTACAAATTAAAAAAGTTTAAAGTATTTAAGCAAAATCTTAGGGGATAACTTGGCAGATCTACTGTTAATCTACTATTAATTGGTGAGGCATCATGTTTGATCCTGGGGACACAAGGCAAAAATGAAACAGTTTTATCTATAATGATGCAGAATAAATACAAGAAAATTTAGGAAGGAAAGACATTAGTAGTTGAGATTATATATGTGCATGTCCCAAAGATGGTGATTTTAAGCATTCTATTCCTTTTCTATAATTTTGCTGCTATCAAGAAGAAACGGTCCACTTTCAATTGGAATAAAAACCATTTTGTATTTTTCTTTGCTTAATGAGTGGCCATGGGCACAAATCATCAGTTAGTATTCAGCCTTGGTGAATCTGAACTTTTATACTTAACAAGGCTTCTACTTGGAGAACAGACACCATCACTAAAACCTTAATTATGACCTTTCTAGTAGAACACACATATTCTACTGTTAAAATCTTCAAAACTTAAAAGAAAAAGTTAGAAAATTCAAAAATGTTATCTCTGAGTAGGATATTTTAAAGGAAAATATGCCCTGTAGTTGAATGGGTAGTTTATTGAATTAGTCCAAGAGCATAGTATAGTATAATGTAGTTTCTCTGTCTCTGTCTCTGTCTCTGTCTCTCATTTTTTTTTTGTATCTCAAATAGGCAATGAAGTCAGATAATGTGTTGCAACCAGGAATGAAAGGTCAAAAAGAATGGACTGAAACACGCCTGAGATGGGACTCTGTGCTTACCCTATTCTCAAAAGGTCACTTTTCACAAAAACCCAATTAAAGATAGGATTCTATAAGTGATTCTTTATAAATGTAAAGCATAGTATCAGAATAATTGTGATTGCAGTTGATTCAAAGAGAAAAAGGCAACCAAGTAACTCAGTGGACAGAGTATTATGAATGGAGTCAGGAAAACCTGAGTTCAAATCCAGCCTCAAGTATTTACTAGCTTTGGGACCCTGGGCAAATCACTTAATCTCTGCCTTAATCCACTGAAGAAGGAAAAGGCAAACTACGTCATTATCTTTGCCAAGAAAACCCTATGGACAGTACTGGTGTTCTCTAGTCCACAGGGTCCTGAAGAAGTGGATTTAACTGAAAAACTAATTAACAACAATTAACAAAGATAACAAGAAATGTTAATATCATACTGGATATAAGCAGCCTGTAGTATGTTAGTAAAAATGAGTAATATTACCTATAGAAAGAATCATAAAAGACACACTAAAATTGGTAAGAAGAGGATGCCAGTCATTTGGTGGGAATGAAGGTAGGTTGTCCAGTCCTAAAATGGGTATAGAAAAGACACTATAAAAAGAATCCTAAACCATATTATTCTATCTTTTGTGGAGTATTTTTGGGAAAAAAACTTATACAAATATTGCAGAGGATGAGAAGGTAAAGATCCATAATAATCTCTTGACAGGAGAAATGCATTGATGAGATCTCAGATCCATTTATTTATCTGTGTTTGGATATAGATATTTGTCTCTGTGCCTCTGCTATTCAAACATATAGACTCTAAAAGGGTGGGAGCAATATGCTTTAATTTCTATTATGTATCTATGACTATAGTGTCCTAGATGCCAGGGATGTATAAGCACAAATATACACATATACACACAGAATATGCATATGCACATAGTAATATAGTACAAATGTATATGCACATATGTAGTCCCATTTTTCAGGAGGTAAGAGGTGATAGATGTCTAAATTGTAAAGGAAGTGAAAAGACTTGCCAACTAAGTGTGTGAATTGGAATGTTTAATTTAGTTTGAGAATTTGAATTCCCTATTTTAATTCTTGATGAAAAAGACAATATTAGGAGGCAGGAGTTGGAGAAATAAGGTTATATTTTCTAATTGCTAAGCTTAAAATTCCAATGAGATATCTAGCTAGAAATGTCCAACACTTTGATTAACATGCAGTATTAGAGAAAGAGAAGACAAGATAAGTAGATTTTGGTTTCATTCACATTTTGGTTCAATTGGTCCAATTGATTTGGACAATTGTTATGTGTCACCCATTTGGGATTTTTTTGGCAAAGAGTGGTTTCTCCAGATCATTTTATAAATGAGAAACTAAGGCAAACATGTGATAGGTAAATTTCTGGGTCCAGATCTGAACTAGAAAGATGAGTCTCTACCCATGTTACTACCTAACTGCTCACCATCTACATAAAGATCATAATTGAAACCATAAGAGCTAATGAGACCACCAAGAAGGATTATATATAGAGAGAGAAGAGGAAAAGAATCTGTCCTAGCCCTGGGGGAAGACCCTTGTCGCAGTGCTATTTAGCAAGGAAACTTTGCATGTTTCCATATATGATTTGTTGCCTTTGTTTCGGATGAAACATTTCCTACAGAAACTAGAGCACAAGTTTAATATGCAAGGCTTATATTGTAGGCCCCGGAATCAAATAACTATGTGAGTGTCTGGAAAAGGTGTTAATTAAGTAGCAGATGTTATAGCACCTATTTCTCTGTAGACAGAAAATATAGCACAGATGCACCAAGCTGAAATGCACTTAAGAGTTTGGATTACAGAACTCCATACACATGTCTCCATCTGCTATAGCTAACCCCACAGCCCACTCAGTGTCAGTCAATTAACACCTTGCTTAGCACATCAACCACCCACAGATACAGCCCTGTAGAAAAACTATTAACCCTTTATATAGTCTAATTGCCATCCCTGGACTGTAACAGACTAACAGTAAAACACATTAAACTAATATACTCCCATTGATACATGCATACACTTTCTTGCTATCTCTCGCATCCATCCCTATATCAAAATCTCTCTATAAACAACCAAAACAAAAGCAAGAATGAGGCCTAACTAAAATTATTAGTAATTGGACTAAAATGAAATTTTAAATTATTTTTTCCTTATGCATTGATACTACTAAATATTGTTGAGGGAAACCAAATTTTCTTTTTCCAAGAAAGATTTTGTATTCTCATAATAAATGTGGAAAATATAGAAACAATGATTGAAAAGATAGGTTTTATTCATTCATAAATGTAAGAATGTTCACAACTCACCTACATTTGATAGGAATAAAGTAGAAAGATCCCCATTTGGAGTCTAGTATTGTCGTCATCAACTTGTGTGACTTTGACAAGTTATATAAATCTCTCAACCTCAATTCCATTTTTAAATTAAAATACATTTTATTTCTGTCTTTTGTTTTTATATAGCTTAAATTCTCTCCTTACTCCTCTCCATCTCATGTAATGAAGATTTTTAAAGAAAGAAAAATAATCATCAAAACTGATCAATATTGCCTAAAAATTTAATTTGATATACTTTGTGCCACACCCTGGGATTCATCAGCTTTGCAAAATAATAGGAGATCTCTTCTTAAATCTCTTTATTAGTGCCAAGCTTGTTCTTTGCAGAATTAATTTTTTATTATTATATTTTTTCTTCCCCCATTTTCATCACTGTGTATAATTTTCACACTTCTACTTGTTTTTCTTTGCATAACCTCTATGTTTATCATACTTGTTGTTTCTTAATGAATAATAGTATTTTATTATATCAATGCATCACAATTTATTTAGGCCCCCAAATGATGATCTATTTTGTTTCCAATTATTAACTGTCACAGAAAGCTGCTAAATATTTTTATTTTGTTTGTGGGGTTTTTCTTCTCAAATATAGAATATAATTCTGATGATGGAATCTTTTGATTTAAATAAATAAGACATTTTATCCACTTGCTTTGCATATTTCCAAATTGTTTTCCAAGTGATTATACACATACAAAGTTACATTATTAATTCATTGCCATATTTATCTTTCTTGTAAGGTTGCTAATAATTTGAAGTTTTCTTTTAACAGCTGTTTGTATCCTTGGGTTGATTATTGGGGAATGGATTTTAGTCTTAAATATCTTTGCTGTTTTTGTTGTAAATCAGATCTTTATTTCAAGAAACTTCATATAAGGATATTTCCTCCATTTGACTGTTTCCCTTCTTATCTTGACTGAATTAATGCTATCCATAAGCACTTTAATTCCATGTAATTAAAGTTATCTATTTGGTATCGTTTGTAATCACCTCTGTTCATTATTTAGTTACATTTATATCTCCTTCCTATAGCTTTGAAAAGTAAATGTTCAGCTTCTTTAATAAAGTTTTTATATAATGATCTTTAATTTTTAGCTCATATATACATTTTGAATTAATTGTACAATATTTTAAGGGGTTATATGAAGGCTAATTTCTGCCAGATGGTTTTCCACGTTTTCCCCTTCAGTTAGTCTTATAAAATGGAGAGTTCTTTTCATAGTAATTTGTTTCCTGGTTAATTGAGTTCTATTATTTATGATTCTCTCCTATCTAGCCACTTCCATTGCTCTGTATCTCTAACTTGTTCACAATAGGTTTGATGACTGTTGTTTTTTAAATTTAATTTGAGGTAAGGAAATGCTGTTTCCCTTTCATTGCTACCTTTTCCATTTCCCTCCTGATATTCTAGATCTTTTGTTATTCTAAACAAATTTTATTATTTTTTATTGGGGCCTATAAATTCTTGATTTTTGACAATTTGATTGTATAGCACTAAGAAATACAATGTCAAAAGCAATGGGAGGTTATTTTACAGAATAATAATAGCATTTGTCTAGTTCTTTAAGCTCTGCAAAGTATTTTATTCACACACATATATGTATTCTTGTCTTTCATGTGATAGGTCATGAGTAACAAAATATTTTAGAGAGAGGATGATGACAAAACTATGGAAAATCAAGTTTTAGTGATCCAAAGTGGTGATGGTGAAAACATCAGTTACTATCCTATTTTTACTTTTGTAAATAAAATCTTTATAATATGTCAGTGATTTCTTTAATAACCTTAATAATAAAGAGTAGTTTAAAAATAAGATAATGTATGTACAATGCTTTGCAAACTTTGCTATTACTACAGCTGATTCTCTGCAATTGACTCCATGGTTTTTGATTAAATGTACAAACACTACAACTCTCCCTGGTTCCACAAATAGTTTTAAAATTTATTTGGGTGAGTAAAATGTGACTCTAGATTTTCCTCTAAAAATTTATCTTTCTTATATATGATAATATGATATTACTTGACAAAAATTTTACTTTTGGTAAATGACTCTTTGATTACTCACATCAAGTAAGGCAGAATAAATATGTAGAAATATGCTCATCTTTTGTGTGTGTGTGTGAGCATGTATGTGTGCACATGTATGTGCCTGTGCACACACTTTGAACAAAGTCTAGATTTGGAAGAGATGGATTCAATGTTAGGTGATGGTATCCCCCAGGGTGCCTGTTTTCAGAAGATATTGTTATGGTTCCATTACAAGCCTCTTTAAAGATATCCATTATTATGAAAACAGTATTATTCTAATAATCCATGGATAGGAGAAATAAAGAGATAAAAAATATTTCAAGCATTGAAATAAGCACGTTGAAAGCACAAAATTGGGGCGGCTAGGTGGTACAGTGGATAAAGCACTGGCCCTGGAGTCAGGAGTACCTGGGTTCAAATCTGGTCTCAGACACTTAATAATTACCTAGCTGTGTGGCCTTGGGCAAGCCACTTAGCCATTTGCCTTGCAAAAACCTAAAAAAAAAATTAAAAAAAAGAAAGTACAAAATTTTATACAACTTTTATTCTATGCATGTGGTATTGTACTTAGAACCAAAAATGACTTAGAAAGTACCTCAATTTTAATAAATTTTCAAGTATAGCCCTATAGGTCCTTCTGTCCTTCTTTCCCTCCTTCCCTTCCTTCCTCCCTCCTTCCTTCCTTCTTTCCTTTGTTTCTCCTTCCCTTTCCTCTTAACAAAGGAATATAAATTTTATCGCTGAAAGCTTACAAGATATCTTCTAGTTTACTTGTTTGATTTTTTTTCTTAAAAGAGCATGCCTTAAACACAAATCACTCTGGCTCTCTTTGATTAGTCAACAATAGGTCCCAAACCAAACTCCACTTGGCTCATTGTTTGGGCTTTATTAGGTTCAGAGTGAATGTAAATAGCAGTTATTTCTGTTTTGATTAAAATCCCTGACAATCCTCCCCTCCCAGAGAGATTTTTTTTTTTGACTAGGTAAAAGTGACCATTTTTTCTTCTACTTTTTTCCTTATCTGCCTGAATCACTGAACGGGCCTTGCTTCTGTCAAATTGAAATCTGTAAAAGATCTTAGTTTAAAAGACCTTACTCTTCAACCTCATAACCAGGGCCATCTCCTGTCATCCCTACTTCTATCTGGCCACTGAACCCAGATGCCTTGGAGGCTGGTGATTTTGCACAGTACCCCTTCACTCAAATCCAATTTACGTGCATGTCATGGCATCAGCTCCCTGTCATCAGGGTCCTCTTCAAGAATTATGGATGAACAACTACTACAAGTGATGAAGGATATTATTTAGTGAGGATTGGCAAATCAAGGTATTGCATTCTTTTAAAAATAGAAATAAACCTCCAGAATTAATAATTATCTAAACCAATTTACAATATATTATTCCTAGGTTTTATCTTAAATATGGGAATTAGGTATCTCAATAGCCTAGGAGGTAAAGCCCTGGCCTGGAGCTAGAAGGTTGATCTTTAGTCATTTCCATTGCATCTAACTCTTCATGACATCTTTGGGGTTTTCTTGGTAAAGATTCTATTTCGCCTCATTTAACAGATGAGAAAACTGAGGCAAGCAGGGTTAAAGGAGCTGCCTAAGGTCACAGTCATTGTCTGAGGTCAGGTTTGGATTCAATCTTCTTGACTCCAGACCAGTTGCTCCATCCCCTTCCCCTCCCTTCCCCTCCTCTGCTTAAGTCAGGAAGACCTGAGTTTAAATCTGGCCTCAGACACTGATCTTCTGTCTCAGTTTCCTCCTTTATAAAACAGGAAAGAGTTGTTTTGAGGATCAAATGAAATAGCATGCGTAGAGTGTTCCTGACATAGAGTGGGCATCAATGCTAGCTACCATTAGTACTATTGATGCATCTCTGCATCTGAAAGTCCTAGTTTAGTACCTTACAAGAAACATAGCACTTTAAAAAATATTTTTATAAAATGTATGTTATAATTGTATAACACTTTGAGGTTTGCAAAGCATTTCAAAATATATTATCTCATTTAATTTTCTTTGATCCTCAAAAACATATAAGTTATCATTATTATCCTCATTATATTTTATTTTATGCATATTTTATTTTTCCCAGTTCATATTAAAATTTTTAAAAATAATTTTATTTTATTTTCTCTGGTTACATTCAAAAACAAGTTTCAGCATTTATTTTTAAAATCTTGAAGCCCGATTTTCTCTCCCTTGTACCCTAATCCCCCCCCTCATTAAGTAAGCAAGTTATTTGATATAGATAGAAATGTGTAATGAAAATATTATATAACAATCATGTTGTAAGAGTAAACATAGTTCCCTTACCCCAAAGAAAAGAGAAATCTCAAGAAAAAGTTAAAAAAAAAAAGTATGCCTCAATCTGTATTCAGACACCATCAGTTCTGTCTTTGGAATGGATTATCTTCTTTATCATCAGTCCTTCAGAGTTCTCTTGGGTCACATCAGTGCTGAGAAAAGATAAGTCATTCACAACTGATCATCCTGCAACATTGCTGTAACTTTACATATAGTACATTTTCCACTACATCTGCTCATGCAAGCTTTTTACTGAGAACTTCCTGTTCATCATTCTTATAACAAAGCAGCATTTCATCTTAATCAAATATCATAATTTGTTCAATCATTCTCCAATTGAGGGACATCTCCCTAATTTCCAATTCCTTACCACCAGAAAAGAGCTGCTATAAATATTCGTATAGGACTTTTTCCTTTCTCTTTTTCATCTCTTCTGGAATATGGACCTACTAGTGAAAGTGCTAGGTCACAACATAGGCATCGTTCTTTGGGTGTTTGGGCATAGTTCCAAATTGTTCTACAGAATTGTTGTATTACTTAATAACTCTCCAAAATGTATTAATCTCATTTTCCTTTATTCCCTCCAAAATTTGTCATCTTCTCTTGCTGTCCTATTTTTTAATCCAATAGGTATAAAGCAATACCTAAGAATTGTTCCAACCCACATTTCTCCTTTCAATAGTGAGTTTAGACATTGTTTATTTATTTGTTTGTTTATTTATTTATTTATTTTTTAAATCTTTATGTAAGGCAATGGAATTAAGTGACTTGCCAAGGGTCACCCAACTAGACAATTATTAAGTGTCTGAGGCTGTATTTGAACTCAGGTTCCCCTGACTCCATTTCCAGTAATCTATCCACTTTGCCACCTAGCCGCCCCCTAGTTAGGACATTTTAAAAAAATTATTTAAACAGATAGCATTGATAGCCCCATCAGAAAACTGTTCATACCTTTTCATCATTTATCATTTAGGGAATGATTCTCTTTTTTCCTTTACTTTTTTAAAATTTTAGACATGGGGTTAAGTGACTTGCCCAAGGTCACACAGCTAGGCAATTATTAAGTGTCTGAAGCTGGATTTGAACTCACGTTCTCCTGACTCTAGGGCTGGTGCTCTATCCCTCTTTTTTTCTTTAATAAATTTGAACTCAGTTCTCTGAGAAATGAGGTATTTATCAGAGAAACTTGTTTCAATAATTTTTTCCCCACAGTTAATACTGCTAACTGTATTTTCCTTCATCTTATTCCCTCTTCCTTCAATTATTAATTCTTTCCTTTCTCCCTCCTCAAAAATGTTTTGCATTGCCTAAGAAATAGAGTGGTGGACAAGTGGAATAGATTAGGTGTAAAAGCAGGAGATGATTATAGTAATCTGCTGTTTGATAAACCCAAAGAGTCTGGCCATTGGGATAAAAACTCCCTCTTCGATAAAAATTTCTGGGATAATTGGAAGTTAGTATGGAAAAAATTTAGATTAGACCAACACCTCACACCCTTCACCAAGATAAGATCCAAATGGTTACAGGACATAGACATAAAAAACAATATTAGAAGATCAAGGACTAGTCTGCCTGTCAGATCTATGGAAAGGGGAGCAGTTTATGACTAAGGAAGAGTTGGAGAACATCACCAAAGACCAATTAGATGATTTCGATTACATTAAATTAAAAAAGCTTTTGCACAGAAAAAAACCAATGTAACCAAGATCAAAAGAAATGTTTTTAAATTGGGAAGCAATCTTTACAACTAATGATTCTGACAAAGGACTCATTTCTAAAATATACAGAGAACAGAGTCATATTTTTAAAACAAAAAGCCATTCCCCAATTGACAAGTGGTCAAAGGATATGCAAATGCAATTTACAGATGAGGAGATCAAAGCAATCCAGAGCCATATGAAAAAATGCTCTAAATCATTAATTATTAGAGAAATGCAAATTAAAGCTTCTCTGAGGTACCACCTCACACCTCTCAAATTGGCCAATATGACCAGGAAGGATAATAATCATTGTTGGAAGGGTTGGTGGAGCTGTTGGTGGAGCTGTGAACTCATCCAACCCTTCTGGAGAGCTATTTGGAACAATGCCTAAAGGGCAACAAAAATGTGCATACCTTTTGACTCAGCAATACTACTATTGGGTCTATACCCTGAAGAGATGATGAAAAAGGGTAAAAACATTACTTGTACAAAAATATTTATAGCAGCCCTGTTTGTGGTGGCAAAGAATTGGAAATCAAGTAAATGTCCTTCAATTGGGGAATGGCTTAGCAAACTGTGGTATATATATATATGTCTTGGAACACTATTGTTCTATTAGAAACCAGGAGGGATGGGATTTCAGGGAAGCCTGGAGGTATTTTCACGAACTGATGCTGAGCGAGATGAGCAGAACCAGAAAAACACTGTACACCCTAACAGCAACATGAGAATGATGTTCAACCTTGAAGGACTCGCTCATTCCATTAGTGCAACAATCCGGAACAATTTTGGGCTGTCTGCAAAGGAGAGTGCCATCTGTATCCAGATAAGGAGCTGTGGAGTTTGAACAAAGTGCAAGGACTATTCCCTTTAATTTAGGGAAAAACAGATATCTTATTGTCTGATCTTGTTACCTCTTAGACTTCTCTTCTCTTCTTTAAGGATATGATTTCTCTTTCATCACAACCAATTTGGATCAAGGTACAACATGGAAACAAAGTAAAGACTGACAGAGTACTTTCTGTGGGGAGGGAGGGAAGCAAGATTGGGCGGAAAATTGTAAAACTGAAATAATATCTTTAATAAAAATAAATTAAAAAAAAACAAAAATTGTTTTGCACCTCTGTCACCTCCCCCCCCCCCTTTTCCTGTACCTTTTCCCCCTTCTACTTTCCTCTAGGATAAGCTATATATCCAAATCACTGTACATGTTGCTCCCTCTCTATGTGAATTCTGTTGATAACAAGGGTCATTCATTTTCCCTCATCCCCCTTACCACTCCACTGCAAAAACTTTTTCTTGCCTTTTTTATGTGAAATAACTTAACTTATTCTACCTATCCCCTTCCCTTTCTTAGTACATTCCTATCCCTCATTAACTCCTTTATATTATCCCTTCCAATTCAACTACCATCTGTGACTTGTGACATGATATTTCCAACTGCCCTAATAGATAAGAAAATTCATATGAGTTATTAGTATCATCTTCCTGTGCAGAAAAACAAATAGTTAGCATCATTAAGTTTCTTTAATCTTTGCCTATCCTATTTACCTTTTTGTGCTTCAATGAATCTCATACTTGAAGATCAGATTTTCTGTTCAGCTGTGGTCATTTTGTCAGGAAAGTTTGAAAGTCCCCTATTTCATTGAATAACCATCTTTTCTCCTAAAAGAATATGCTCAGTTTCTCTGGGTAGTTGATTCTTTTTTTTTAATTTTGCTATCTTTTTTGTCAAGTATGATTTTGGTTTATCTATTTTATATTATTACAATAATTTTGTTATAAGAGTAAGCATAAATCTCCTCCCCCCCCAAAGAAGATGAGAAACCTCAAGAACAGTGAGAGAGAGAAAAAAATGTACTTCAGTCTATGTTCAGATTCCAATGGCTCTATCTGGGGTGAGTTGCCTTCTTTATCATAAGTCTACCAGAGAAGTTGCTTCAACATTTTTCCTGAAGTTGCTATTACAGGCTGTATTTCCCTTTACTCTGTCCCTCCCCACTCTCATTTATTCTAGTCTCTCTCTCTCCTTTCATCCTAGTCCTGTCCAAAAGTGTGTTTTATCTGAGTATCCTCTCCCACAATCTGCTCTCTCCTATCACCTATTTGCCCTCTTCCCTCCTCCATTCCCCCTTATCCTATCCCTTTCTTCTCATTTTTCCTCTAGGATAAGATAGATTTCTGTACCCTATTAAGTATGTATGTTATTTCTTCTCTAAGCCATTTCTGAAGGCTCACTCATTCCCCATTGCCTTCCCTCTTTCCACTCCATTGAAAAAGCTTTTTCTTGACTCTTATGTGAAATTTCTTAGCTCCTTCTTCCTCTCCTTTCTCTTCCTCCTAGTACTTCCCTTTATCAACCATTGACTCCATCTTTTTACTATATAATACCATTATATTCAGCTCCTTCCTGTGCCCTATCTATACATGATTCTTCTAACAGCTCTTATAAATGAAAAAGTTCATATGAGTTACCAATATCTTCTTCCCATGCAGGAATACAAAAAGTTCAACATCATTAAGTTCCTCATAGTCCTTCTCTTCCACTCCCTCTATGATTCACCAGAGTCCTATACTTGAAGATCAACCTTTCTGTTCAGTTCTGGTTGTTTCAATAGGAAAGTATGTAAGTACCATGTTCCCTTGAAAGCCTATCTTTCCCCCTGAAAGAGGATGTTCAGTTTTCCTGGGTAGTTGATTCTCTGTTGTAAACCAAGATTTTTTTTGCCTTCTAGAATATCATATTCCAGTCCTTATGAGCCCTTAGTGTAGATGGCTGCCAGATCCTGTGTAATCCTGACTATGGAGCCATGGTAGTTGAATTGTTTGTTTCTGGCAACTTTTAGAATTTTCTCTTTGACTTGGGAGTTTGGGAATTTGGCTATAATATTCCTGGAAATTTTTCCTTTGGGATCTCTTTCAGGAGGTGATTGGCGAATTCCCTCAATTTCTATTTTACCTTCTGCTTCTAGGTTCTCAAGGCAATGTTGCTGTATTATTTCTTGAAAAATGAAGTCTAGGCTCTTTTCCTGGTCATGACGTTAAGGCAGTCCAATAATTTTAAAATTATTTCTTCTGGACCTGTTTTTGAAGTTTATTGTTTTACCAATGAGATATTCCACATTTTCTTCTAATTTTTGACCTTTGGGGAAGAGTTTTATTTCTTCCTGATTTCTCACAAAGTCATCAGCTTCCTTTAGTTCCATTCTACATTTGAAGGAATTATTTTCTTTAGAGAGCTTTATCTCCTTTACCAGCTGACCAATTCTGCTTTTTAAGGCATTCTTCTCCTCATTTGCCTTGTGTTTTGCTTTTTCCATTTGGCCTAAACTGGTTTTTAACATATTATTCTCTTCAGTATTTTATTGTATTTCTTTCACCAAGCTGCTGATTTGATTTTCATGATTTTTCTACATCACTATCATTTCTCCTCCCAGTTTTTCCTCCAATTCCCATAATTGCTTATCAAAGTCTTTTTGAGCTCATCCAAAGTCTGAGTCCATTTTGCATTTCTCTTGGAGGTTTTGGATATGGAAGCTTTGATTTTGTCATCATCTGAGTATGTATTTTGTTCTTCCATGGGACTAAGGTAATTTTTATTCTTCTTTTTCTGTTGTTTACTCATTTCCTCAGTCCAAGACTAATTTACAGCACTTCCAAGGTTTTTTTGGGGACACCCCACTAGGACCTTTATTCCTCCAAGATCTTATGCTCTCTTGCCTGTGCTTTAATATGTAGATGACCACACTCACTCCACTCTGCCCTGGAGCTTTGAGGAGCTGCTATCTTAGTATGGAAGGCCAGTTTGAAAGTTGGATATGAGTGTGGGTAAACAGCAGAGTCCTGCCCCAGAAAGCAGAGAGATATCAGCAGTCTCTGCTGACCCCCTTACCACCTGTGGGTGTGCTATGGAGGTACAGGCTGGTTTTCTCCTGAATCTCGCTGCAGGTTCTGCAGCCAGTGCTCCTCACTCCACACTCATTCTGGTGTAGGGGAGTTCTCTCACTAACCCTTTAAGCTCTTACCAGTGATCTTTGGGCTGGGCTGGGCTGGGCTAGGCTGCACTGTGGCCAGGGCTTTTTTCCAGCTCTCGGTCCTGATGAAACAGACCTTTCTCATGGAGCTTCTAAGTTATCTTGGATTGGGAAATTGTGTCACTCAATCTTTCTGTGGATTCTGGGCCTCCAAATTTTGACTAGACTCATAATGTGATGACTATTGGAATTTTGGGGGGTAAGGAGTTCCCGGGAAATGCTGCCTTCATGCCACCATCTTGGCTCAGCCCCACAGTAATTGAGTCTTGATTATAATCCAAATTCCTTTACCTTCTGGAATATCACATTCTAAGCCTTATGATCTCTTAATTAGAAAGTCCTAAATGTTGTGTTATCCTGACTGACACTGCGATATTTGAATTGTTTCTTTCTGGCTGTTTGTTTCTTTTCTTCTTGATCTGGGAACTCTGAAATTTCGTTATCATATTCCTGGAAGTTTTATTTTTAGGATTTCTTTTAGGAGGTGGTCAGTGGATTCTTTCACTTTCTCTTTTATCCTCTGCTTCTAGAATATTAAGGCAGTTTTCCTTGATAATTTCTTGAAAGATGACATCTATGCTCTTTGATTTTGATCCTGGCTTTCAGGTAGTCCAAAAAATTTTAAAGTTACTTCTTCTGATTTGTTTTCTTAGGTCAATTGTTTTGCCAAGAGGGTATTTCACATTTTCTTCTAGTGTTCCATTCTTTTGATTTTGTCTTATTGTTTCTTGATTTCTCAGTCATTCACTTCCCTTTGCTCAATTCTATATTTTAAAGAACATTTTCTTCAGTCAGTTTGGTTAATTCTGCTTTAAAGCATTCTTCTCCTTGTTGGCTTTTTGCCGGACCTTTCTTCCATTTGATCTAGTCTGATTTTTAAAGATGTTATTTTCTTCAGTATTTTCCTATCTCCTTCACCAAGTTTCTTGTTTTCATGATTTTTCTGCATCACTCTTATTTCTCTTCCTAATATTTCCTCTACCTCCCTTCCATGATTTTCAAAATCCCTTTTGACTTCTTCCATGACTTGAGACCAGTCCATATTTTTCTTTGGAAGCTTTGGATTCAGAAGCTTTGACTTTGTTATCTTCTTCTGAGTGTATATTTTGATTTTCTTCATGACCATAATAATTGTCTCTGGTTGTATTTTTTTTTTCTTCTGTTGTTTGCTCCTTTCCCAAACCTATGTCTTGATTTTTAACTCTTTGTATAGGTGGACTCTGCTTCAAGGTTGGAGGACACACCATCTCTATAAATCCTTTGAGGATTTATATAGCTGTTTTCAGAGGTTTTCTAGGGACCTTCAAGTTTTCATTTCTTCCAAAGATCTTGTGATATAAAGAGATCCTCTGACTGCTCTGTTGGTCTATGATCTGGTCTATGGGTGACCACAAACACTCCCCTCTTCTGTGGAGCTGTGAGGTGGTCTACTCCCCTGTGACAGCAAATTCTCCCCCTTCTCCCTTAAATGGTAAGCAATAAGTTATAGGTTATGCATGTATAGACATGTAAAATATTTATATATTAGTCATTTTGTATAAGAAAGCTCAAAAGAAAAAAAAGAAGTAAAAAATTGCGTGCTTCAATCTACATTTAAACAATGTCATTTCTTTCTCTTCGGGTGGATGATGTGCTTCAGCATGAGCCCTCTGGGATTGTATTGCTGATAATAATTAAGTCATTCACAGTTAATTATTCAATATTGCTATTATTATAACAACATTTCTTCTGATATTTTTCACTTCACTTTGCATCAGTACATGTAAGTCTTTCCAGGCTTTTCTGAAATCAACCTGCCTTTCATTTCATAAAGTACAATGATATTCCATTACAACCACATACCACAACTGGTTTAGCCATTTCCTCAACTGATGGATATCCCTTTGATTTTTAATTCTTAGCCAGCACAAAAATGTTTTTAAAAAGCTGCTCTAAATATTTTTGCACAAATTGGGCCTCTTGGCCCAATTGGGCCACTCCCCCCCCCCCTTTTATTGAGATCTTTGCAATTGGACCTAGCAGTGGTATTGCTGGATCAAAATATATGCAGAGCTCTTTGGACATAGTTCCAAATTGCTCTCCAGAATAGTTGGCTTCGAGAAGGAGATATAGATACACCAAGGGGGTGTGTGTAAAAAAACATTTCTTAAAATGTTTATTAATTGAATTTGATACCAGGTAGATGGCAATTTATTTTACAAATACAGATATTAAATATAAATATTACCTGAGCCACAGGTTTGTCATTAAAATCAGGAACTAGTGTGTTTGCATGTAGATATATGAGAAAATATTCACCATAGTTCAATGCAATTATTTTTCTTTTTTCTTTTTCTTGAACTTAGTTTCTTAACTATCTTTAAATAATGCATTATAGAATTTTCCTATCAAATATATAGTTAGATTCAGAACTATTGAGACTAGAGGACTTCCTCATTAGGCCTATCAATCAGAAACTAAGCTATTCTTATAAAGTCCCCTCTTAGGCCTTTGTTAGAAATTTAAAATAACTCTAGATAGTTTAAAATATGTAGCAGTAAACACGTTATAACAAACCAGAAAATTGATTAAAAATATAAAAAAAATTTGTATTCAAATTAAATCAGATTTTAGAAATTGAAAAAATATTAACTGTTGATGCATAGGCAGGGCTAATATAAGAAAAATAAAAGTTTTATCTAAACTGATTTTCATATAGAATGCCATCCCAATTAAATTACCAACAATTATTTTCCAGAATTAGAAAAATAATAGCAAAATACACTTAGAAGGACAAAAATCAAGAAAACCAAAGGAACTAATTAAAAAATGTAAAGAAAAAAGTTTTAGGCAGAGTCAAGATAATGATAGATAAGCCTCTCTTAGGTGTTCTCTCTCTATAATATTTCAAAAACTCATAAATTAAGGACTCTAAATTTTCAAGAGACAGAAAGCACAGAAAGATATGGTGAGGCAATTTTCCAGTCCAAGGTAATCTGGAAAAAAGTGGAAAGTCTCTGCTCCATGGGGTTAGAGGGGTAGCCTGCCAGAATGAAGGAACTTCAGCCTATGAGAGGCAACCCCAGTAAAAGAAAGAAAAAAGAAAAAAGGTTTAGCAGTATCAAATTTTAAACTATATTAAAAAGTAGGAATTATGTAAACTATTTCTACTGATAAGAAATAGAAAGATGAAGCAGTAGAACAGAACATATATATTTTACAACCATAAATAAAATTTGACAAGAGTAAAAACTTCAGCTTTTGAGATAAGAATTCATTGTTCTGTAAAAATTGTTAGGAAATCAAGGGAGCAGGTGGATGTAGTGGTGGTGCAGTGGATAGAGCATGGGTTCTGGAGTCAGGAGGACCTGAGTTCGAATATGACCTCAGACACATAGTGATTGCATAGCTGTGTGACTTTGGCCAAGTTATTTGGCCCCATTGCCTTGCAAAAGCCAAAAAACAAATTGCTAGGAAATCTGGAAAGCAATGTAGCAGAAATTGGTCATAGATCAATTACTTATTACTAATAAAAGGTCAAAATAGATACATGACCTGGATATAAAGAGATATATAACAAGAAAATTGGAAGAATCTGCAATATACATTACTCATCAGATCTATGGCTAGGTGAATAATTTATAATTAAACAAGGTATGAAATGGATAGTTTTTAATTACATTAAGTTAAAATGGTTTTGTACAAATAAATGAATACAAGATCAGAAAAAGAGAAGAAAATTTGAAAAAATAATTTTTATAGGCAGTTTCTCAGTTGTTCTCATATCTCAACTCTATAAAGACTTTTGGAAAATCTATAAGAATGCTAGTTATTCTCCAGTTGAAAATAAGTTAAAAGATGTGAACAAGTAGTTTTTAGAAAAATCAAAAGTGTATAATCATCTGAAAATTTGCTCTAAATCATTATTGATTGAAGAAATGAAAATTAAAGCAACCTTAAGATGTCATTTTCCCACTTATCAGATTGACTAAAATGTCAGAAGCCATAAATGGTAAATGTTAGAGGAGATATAGAAAAATTGGGAAACTAATCCATTACTGGTAGAATTGTGAAATGGCCCAACTAGTTTGGAGAACAATCTGGATTTATTAAACTACTTATAACTTTGACCTAACAATATCACCACTCAGTCTATTTCCAGCTATGAAGGAAAAAAGAAAAAGAACCTCTATGTTCTAAAATATAACAAATCTCTTTTTTAGTGGCAAAGAATTGGAAATTGCAAGGTTGCCTGCTAATTGGGGAATGGTCAAACAAATTGTGGTATGTGATTTTGTTGGAAAACTACTGTGCTATAAGAAGATAAGCTTAATGATCTTTGAAAAACATGGATGAATCTGCACAAAACAATGAAAAGTGAAATGAGAATAACCAAGGCAATGCCATGTACAGTTAATGGCAATATTATTGTTATAGGAACAGCTTTGAACAATTGAGTCATTTTTATTATTTTAAATACCCATATTATTATAAAAACCCACCATTTGATAAAAATTTCTGGGAACACTGGAAAGCAGCTCAACAGATACTAGGCATAGACCAACATCTCATTGTATAAAAATAAGTTCAAAATGGATAAATAAAAGGTGATTTCATAAGTAAATTAGCAGAACATTGAAAAAAGTGTAACTGTCAGATGTAAGGATAAGGGAAGAGTTTATGATGAACAAACAAAACACAGAGAAGATCACAGAAAATAAAAGGGATTATTTTGATTAATGGAATTAAAGGGTTTTTGAACGAACAATACCAATGCTACCAAAATTAAAAGGAAACAAGAAACTAGAGGAAAATTTTACAACTTCAATAAAAGCCTCATTTATCAAATATATAGGAAACTGTAAAAATAAGAACCATTCTTCAATGGATCAATGATCAAAGGATATGAATAGGCAGTTATCAGTAGAAAAAATCAAAGCTATCAGCAATCATATAAAAAATGCTCTAAATTATTGTGAATTAGAGAAATACAAATTAAAATAACCCTGAAGTACCATCCCATACCTCTCAGATTTGGTTAATATGACTGACAGACAATAAAGGAAATTGATAAATTCTGGAGGGGATGTTGAAAAATTGGAACACTAAAAATTGGCTGGTAGTGAAAAGGTCCACATATTCTGGAAAACAATTTTAAACACTGCTGAAAAAACTCTAAAACTTGTGCTTATCCTTTGACCTAATAATACCAGTGGTATGTCTGTATATCAAAGAGATCAAAGAAAAAGTAAAAGGTCCTGCTCATTCCAAAACATTGACAGCAGCTCTCTTTGTGGAGGCAAAGAATTGGAAATTGAGGGGATTCTTGTCAATTGAGGAATGGTTGAGTAAGAGCTGATATATAAATATAATGGAATATTATTGCTCTATAAGAAACAATGAGCGGGATGGTTTCAGAGAAACTTGGAAAATTTCTATGAGTTGAGGCAAAGCGAAGTGAATAGAACCAAAAGGACTTTATACAGAGTAACAATATTACAACAATGACTGCTTGTGAAAGATTTATTGACCCTGATTAATCAATTCCCATGATGAAAATGACCCATGATGAACAATGATATCTAACTCCAGAAACACATGAACTCTTAGTGAAAATTGAAGCATACTTGTTTTTACTTGTTTCTTGATTTTTATTTTACTTTTTGCAACATGCTAATATGGAAATAATGGAAATAAGTTTTGGATATATTTGCTATCAATATTGCTTGCCTTTTCAATTGGGATTGCAGTTGTAGAGAAATTGGAACTCAAAAATTTAAAAAAGAATGTTAAAAACAAACAAAAATAAATAAAAAAGAAAACCATGAAATAAAAGTGAATGAATTTCATTATATAATTATCTGCATAATAGGCAACAAATTTATGTGTCTTCATTGCCAGCAAAAATAAATAATTTCATTTTTAAAATGAAAGAAGTCAACCAATTTCCTAATGTTATCAAAAGTTTTCTGGAAGAGGAATTTGCAAGCTTTTATTGTTTTCTCACACTGTGTTTCTTGTGCAAACTACTAAGTAATACTCACCCTTTAATTATGATACTCAAAAATGAAGCATCTTTTGCTTCTTGTGATAAAAGGACTTTTTTTAAAGTTTTTGCAAGGCAGTGGGTTTAAGTGGCTTGCCCAAGGCCACACAGCTAGGTAATTATTAAGTGTCTGAGGCTAGATTTGAACTCAGGTACTCCTGACTCCAGGGCCGGTGCTCTGTCCACTGTGCCACCTAGCCGGCCCCAATAAAACTTTTAACTTTATTTTTCTGAACTTTTAAAATTTATTGATGTTAGTATTTCTTGGCATCTCATCACTGTTTGTGGCATTTGAGCAGAGTTTCCAAGTAGAATCTCTTTTGGAAAAATCACTTGATAAGTGGTATTGGAACATTCTAGCAAGTAAAAGCATGTTTTATCTAAAATGTATCTATTCAAGGAAGGCAGCAATTTGGCAAAAATTACCAGGGGGGAGGGCTCTGAAGTAAATGTGCCCTCTTCTCTTTATAGATAAAAGACATGCCATTTTAGCTACATTTTTGTAAAATTAAGAGTTGGAAAATCACTGAAATTTCTCCTACAATTCCTCTCTTTATCATAAATGGTTGCATGAGCTAGTTTCAGCTACAGCTGGCAACATGACATAGTATCTGATGCTAGTGAGAATCCTAGCCATTTTATTAATACAAAAACAAGCCCACAAAAGTATGATGTATAAAGCATTTTACACCTGAATACTTACACTGATTTAAACTGATTTCTATAAAAATGTTATCTAAATCCTACTTTGACTTCATTTTTAAAAGTTCTCATTTATTTTCTTTTCCCTCACCTAATTTGCCATGTGTTTTGAATGAATGAACAAATTAAAAAGTACTTTATTAAGTTTGTTGTGCCAGACTTTGTTGAATACTTGCAGACAAAAACAAGTAAGTAAGAAGGTTCTTTCCCTCAAGAAGCTGACATTGTAATATGGGAAGACAATATGTTGAGAGGAGTTACAATTAGAAAGTAAGAGGAGGGGAAATGATAGGGTTTGGAGAAGTTTGGGAATTGAATCTTGGCCTGCTTGTAAACATGATAAGCTGAGCATAATTTTCTGAGCTGAAAGTTCAAGAGTTTGATTTCTGGTGGGAGGGAGAAGAGGATGAGAAGGTAGGTTCCATGGTTGGGAGGTGGTCAGGAAGTGGTATCCTAATTCAAGGTCAGATAGGGTGAAAACTCAGCTGTTAAATGTATATTTAGCAAGGATATTTTTGTGGGGTTGGTGGGAGGGACGTAGAGAGTCCTAAATACTATGATAATTTCCATTTCATTTCATACAGGGGTAAGCCATTCATTGCATGAACTTAAGCTTGCCTTCAAAATACCAATCAATTACCACATAATCAGACTAAATATGTACTTAATTAGGAATGATTAAATTTTAGATAAATGTCCATGAGAAATACAATTCTGCTTTATTCATTTATCTCTCATAATTTATACTTTCAAATACTTTCAGATACTTTCATACAGAACTAGCTGAAAGTTCTTTATTAACAAGGATTTCAGACAACTTAAAATTATCAAAATTATAGCATAATAGTTTTAAAGCTGAAATAGACCTTAGAGTCCAGTTTTATGGGAAAACTAAGGATTAGAGAGTTAAAGTGACTTGTCCAAGGTTATACAAGTGGTATTTGTTGAGTCAAGATTTGAACCCAAATCCATTCACTCCAAATTCATCTCACTTTCCCTTGTATCAACCAACTTTAATGTTAGCAGTCTAACATATATTTCATCATGTTAAAATTAAATTATATCCTTTAGTACTATCTTAGAGTACAAAATTAGAAGATGAACATTTTAGAGCATTGTGTTTATTGAAATTTTTTTGAAATTATCAATAATATAGCATGATCTATGAAGCATGTTAAAGGTAATCTAATGATAAAAATCATGTGCTGGTTGCCCGGGTTCATGAGACCACTGGTTAGTTTAATGTGTCTAATCTTGGATGTGCTGATAAGTTGTATCATGGTCAGGGAGGAGGCTGTTGTAACTTGATAGGCAGCTCTACCACTATGGGAGTCAAGGACGGATGCTACTTCTGTTGAGTCTCAGTAAAGAGCTTTGCTGTGGTCACCAAAGAGGCTACTACAAGCTCAGCCAAATCTAAGTCCGAAAAGTATGAGGGGAAGAGAAGTTCTATCATGGAGGAGGATGGGGTGGAGAGTGGAGATGCACTCAGAATCAAAGAGAAAAATAGTCAAAATAGTCAAATTAGGTCAGTCAAATTAGGATTTGGAGAAGCATCAAGAAGATTGTGGCAAGTTTTAGGTGTATTGGAAGGCATCTGTGGCATTTTGACTTAGTAAACAGCGAGCTTTGGCTGCAGCGGTTCATTTGGTCACTTTCCTGAGTCCAAGAGACAGCTCCATTAATGCCAGGAATGGGCAGTTATCTTCATTAGGAATTTCTGTGACTAAATATGTTCATTGGCAAAGCAGAAGTGTAATCTTTCACTAGGACAAGTTGGCAAGAGAGAATAATTACATGAGCATTTCATTGGATCTCCACTCCCTCCACTGGAGCAAATCACAACCTTTCATGCCTTCTCACATCTATGATTCTTGCTTATGTCTTTCCTTAAATTCTTTCTGGAGGCACTGCCAAACATTCTGTAAGGTTCTTTCGATATTTCAAGGATTCTGGCGCAACATTTGGAGTCTTCATATATTATTCTCAATTCTCAGCACATGGCCAAGATCCAAAGTTCCTTTTCAGTCATGCACAACCAACCTACTATATCTTATGACATTTCTTGCATGCAGCTAATTGCTGTTAATCAACTGTAGTCTATTTAGACCAATTGTGTATTTTTCCATATTGGGTTTTATATACTTTGGATTCTTCCCATATAATATTATTTTATTGTTTGCTGTAATACAGCTTTCCTAGGAATATGCTGACATTGAAATGTTTTGGTGATAATTAGAAGCTTGGAATTCTTTAGACAGAGGCATAGTTTTCACCCTCAAAAGACCAATTTTCTCCTCCTACTTCCTTCTTGGATCAGTGAGGTATCTGTGAAACTGCAAAACATAATCTCAGTAATATATTCCATATATATACATATATATATATATATATTTTTTTTTTCTTATTGTTGGTTAGGTTTATTGCTTTTTAATGTCTTCAGCAATGGCTTGTGACCTTCCATGACTCAATGTAATCAACAAAATGTCCTCTTCATTTTTCTGTGGAATTTTCTGTAGAGAATTCCTCTTTCATTTGGATTTTGTACAGGTAAATTGTGATCCTATTTTGGACATGTAACTTGTTTTATCTTGCTTGATATTGCTACTAAGTAGATTACTGAAAATATCATCTTCATGATCCTATCTAATCGAATCTTGTATGGTTGTAATATATTCATAGGAGACACTTTAGGAGTACTTATTAAGTTGCATTTTACTCTGCTGAGTTAACTGATTTTTCAAAAATAACAATAAATGACACAGCTAATTCAAAAGTAATATCATAATTATGTTTCTCTAAAGATAAAGTTTGACTTCAGAAAAGAATTAATGAACAAAACCTGCATATTCCATTTTCATATTTTAACCACTCTTATTATGTTCCAGGCCACATGCTAGAAATACATTGGCAAAAATGAAATAGTCTCTCTATTTCAAACATTTATCCACTTTTGGAGAAGACATGTACATATATAAGCAAATATAAAACAAGTACAATAAATGCCATAAATACCATAAATCTTTGATTGCTAATTGGTTATTGGAAGTGTTTCCAACAATGATACAGTAAGGGAATAGTTCATATAGAAGATATGTGAGATTATCATAATTGTGAGATTATCATTAATAGAATCTAGAGATTCTGGGAGGGAGAGTTGAGGAGGGTGTGTGTTCCTTCCTCTTAGGAACTATGTTTTACAATAAAGGATTTAAAAACGAAAAGGAAAAAACCAGGGCAAAACAAATCATCACATTGAAAAAATCTGACATTATATGAAAAGAGTAGGTGGAAGTGTCTTCTCATAGCTCTTCTTTGAAACTTGTCCCAGTCTTCATAATTTCTCAACTCAGTTTCTATTTGTTTTTAAATAGCTTTTGCATTTCCATAGTCATGTATATATAGTTTTCTTTGATTTACTTCATCAATTCATATAAATATCTTTATGCTGTTCAATCATCATGTCTTCCTTCTTGTTGCACAGTAATATTACACCATTTTCACATGATATAATTTGTTTAGCTAGTTTAGCCATTCCACAGTTGCTGGACATGTGTTTTGTTTTCAATTCTTTGCAACCATGAAGGTGATACTTGTAAATATTTTGAGGTATATGGAGGTTTGGCTTTATGTTTATTAACTACTTCCTTGTGAAACTATGGGTCAAAAGGTATGAACATTTTAGCCACTTAATATGCACAATTGTAAATGGCTTTTCAGAAAGTTTGGACCACCTCATAATTCCACAAATATGACTTTAGAGTTCCTTTCTTTCCAAATAGTCTCCAATATTGACTTCTCATCTTTTGTCATCTCTGATAATTTACTAGTTGTGGTGTACATTTCATCTGTTATTAGTGATTCATAATCTTCTTTCAATTGGTTGCTAGTTGGTTATAATTTTTGGTGAGCTATTCATATCCTTTGATGACTTATCTATTGGGAAATTAATTGGGGACTGTCATTTGATCTCAAATATTTTTGTTGTTTATAGAATCACATCATTCTAGGAAAGTTGATAAAAAGCTGTTTTTTTCCCCTTGCCAGTGAACTGTTTTGCTATAATTTACTGTCTTTAATCCCAAAATTAATTGGGAGTTCCTGGGGCAATATATATTTATTTAAGGCAATGGGGTTAAGTGACTTGCCCAAGGTCTCAACTAGGAAATTATTGTATCTGAGGCTGGATTTGAACTCAGGTCCTCCTGATTCCAGGGCTAATGTTCTAGCCACTGTGCAACCTAGCTTCCTCTATGTAATTTATTTTTATAAAAGCTGGGCAAAGATGAAAAAGTTGAAAGTGGTAGAATTCAAATGTGATAGCTGCCTCATCATTACTGACTAGAATAGACTGTATATCTATTTCCATCCATTCCATTCTGTTTCACATTGATGCATTACCTGTGTTCTGTTTCCTATGTTGATGTTCTCCATCCCAAGCCCTAGATAGGTTCATTTTGGCCTCACATCTCTTTTGTGTAGGATGATGTTGCTTAAAATATCCTTTTATGACTACCATATATATACACACACACATACTTATTTATATCTATACATACATTTATGCATATGTATATTATTTTATATCTTTAAAATATAATCAGTTTCATTTTGGTAATGTTGTGCTATGCTTACTTTATTTCCACTTAATGTCAATAGACAATGGAAAGTAAAGCTGTATCCATTTTTTTTAAATTGCCTTTTGGAAGGCTGACATCAATTTAATTCCAGGATCCAAAAATGACTTCTTCATTGCTTGAGACTGAGACACATTTCACTTGCCTATTGATTAAGCTCATCATGGTCTTTCTGAATCACTGAAAAAGTAAATGAAACAGATTTTATGGGAAAAATTGTAATTGGGTTATGGATGGTGCTTTTGATCTCTCCATCAGTGGAGTATGCCCTTTGAATTATTCCTCTACTGTGCAGATTGATACATGTGCATTCACACTTCCTTGTCTCCCATCTTTTGTAGTAAATGGTATATTTGTCAGATAACTTTCCATAGTTGTGGTATAACATGAGTCCACAGGAAGTCGGATCTTTTCCATCTTAGACTGATTAGTACATTGTATCTTCTGCTTCTTTTTATCGGTACCATTCTTCATTGTGTCAAGTCTTTAAAAACAAAGACTGATGCACCGTACCCAGAAAAATTGTCAGTAATTAAATATTTAACTCACCTCATCCAATATACTTACATTTACTTAAACATTCTGTTAAGAACCTGGCATTTTTCCATCTTCTGATAGTTTAATAAAAACAATGAATTAGAGAATTAAAAGGGTGTTACTAAGAACCTACAAAATGAGAGAAGCCAAAAATTACTTCAGAGATGTAGCACAGTTAAAGGGATAAGAGGTGGGATTTATATTCTTAAAGATCCAGGTTTTTTTAATCCTTCCTCTGACACTAACTGTGATTTCAAAGAAAACAGTTTCAGTTATCTCATCTGCAAAATGGGATTAATAGTGCTTATAATAACTACTTCACATGGTTTTTGTGAAGTTCAAATAAAAATATATTAAAGTACTATATAAAAGTCAGTTATAATCACAAGAACAGTATGATTTTTCTTAGTTTGAAATCAGTTTCAGCATTGTGCACTTAAAATAGGATACAGATTTAAAATATACTATTTCTAATACTGTGCTTGTTTGAAAGATAAGTACTCCAGATAAGTTAAATTTGTCCATCAAAATATATGGAAAAATAGATAAATTCATTTTTTATTTTGCATAATTATAGAAACATTAGAGACTAAGATTGCAATGCTAATTTCTATTAGCAGAATTTGTTACAGTTTAGACCAATTTTCTATTATTAGTAGCAGGACAAGTTTTTGATTTTTTAAAAAATTTCCTTTCAAAATTCCTGTATGTGTTAAATATATCTGTTAAAACCTTTCTAAATTAGTTATTATACCAAAAATAATCATTTTAGTTCATTTCTGAAGCTTTGAAACTAATAGATTCTACTAGGAATAAATGGCTAGATTTTTTTTGTTTTTGTTTTTTTGTTTTTTTGCAAGGCAATGGGGTTAAGTGGCTTTCCCAAGGCCACACAGTGTCTGAGGCCAGATTTGAACTCAGGTACTCCTGATTCCAGGGCCAGTGCTCTATCCATTGTGACACCTAGCCATCCCTAGATTTTTTTTAAATGAAAAATTCAAATTGGACAGAAAGAAATATTTTGCCAGATCAATTGCTAGAATTCAGACAAATATCTATTTCGTAGTAATGGCAATATTCTTAGGTGAGGGTACAGGTATTCTTATCCCTTCTCAGGAATTGTAATATTTTATAAGCAAAGAAGCGTTAATGATACTTCTTGAATAAGTATTTTCATAAATTCATTATAATCTGCTTTTAAATTCATGGTAAGTATATCATTTTATACAGAAATACATGATCAGATTAAATTTTAACAACTTTTAAAATCAAATCTTTCATCACCATTGACAAATATGCTGTAAATAAATGGTTAAATTTAAATGGTTAAAATTTTCATCCTAGATTTTATAAATGAATGGAGGAAGTATTATAGAACTGACAGTACATTGGGCTTACAGTTAGGAAGAGATGGATTTAAATCTACTTTACTCATATCATAACTGGGGTAATAGTTTCAAAAAGATGCTATATTTTAGAAAGGATTTTGGTAAGCTAGAGAGCATCCAAAGGAAGGTAGCCAGTATGTCCAAAAGCCTCATACAGAGGCTAAATGATGACTGTTTGAAGAAAGGCTGTTCAGCCTAGACAAGAGAAGACTTGGAGGGGAACTTCTCCCCCCATTCTCCTGAGACACCTAATTCTCCATCTGGATGGCTTCCATTGCTACACAGTTCTTTGCATCAGATCTCAATCTGTCTCTTTTCACTTTGTCCCCCCTCTATCTCATTCTGACTTCTGAGTCTAACCAGGACAAGTTGATTAACTTCTACATGACAGTCTTTTAGATAGTTGAAGATAGCTGTATCCCCATAAAGACTTGTTGAACACCCCCTTCTCTTCAACCAGTCTTTATGTGGCCTTACAGTGAGGTTCTTTGCCTTTCTGATTTCCTTCCTTTGGATGTTCTTTGGCTTCCCAACATTATTCCTAAAATGGAGCATCTTTTTGAAAATAGGATTCCAGCTTTGTTTCATCCACAGGGGCTCCAGGCCAGCTTCCACCCCGTCACAGATCTTAATTGTCTTAGATTGGAAGAATGTCTTACTTTGAACATTTTATGGCTTTGTCACTCCAGAATTTATATGAAGCAGCATTTAAAAATTATTAGAAGGGAAGTGTTGAGAGAGCTCTAATGATTTCTTTCTCTACTCTGCTATTTTCACTCCACCCTCAACAGGTTGTTGTCTTAAATGAATTTACAATATTGTCATAATATTTTTGAGAGGAACTGCAAGAATTTGAAGTCCACTCAAAGTATATTAAGTAATCTAATTTATAGCATTTCATAAATAATTATAAATAAATCAGTATTTCTTCAAAATTAAATCTTGGGGGTGGCTAGGTTGCCCAGTGGATAGAACATTGGCCATGCAGTCTGGAGGATGTGAGCTCAAGTCCAGCCTCAGACATTTAATAATTACATAGCTGTGTGACCTTGGGCAAGTTACTTAATACCATTGCCTTAAAAAATATCCAAAATATCCAAATATCCAAAATATATCCAAAATCAAATCTCAATGCCAATCTATATAAATACTCTTTCTTTTCATTTTATTTTTTTATTCTAAATTTGGTAAACACAAAATGAAATGAACATTTCTATATATATTGTAAAACAGGCAAAGCCTGTTATGAAATTGCATATATTTATAATGTAGTGCTTGTTTTCTCTTTAAGGAAAAAATAAATTTAACATTTAATTTTCAAAGTATTCTTTGTATCTCTAATTCCTTTTGGTCTTCTGTTCTCATTTTGTGGAGTGAGAAACCCTCTTCCTTACTTCCATCTTTTTCTTGTGACAATGTAATTTAAAAGAAAAACAAAAACCTCATAAATAAATAAATAGGGATAGCCCTTCAAAACAAATTCTTAAAACAGCAATCTCCAAAAAATTCAGTTCTTATTCTAGAGTTTGTGTTCATCACTTTTGTGCCAGAGAAAGCAGAGCATACTTTTATTGTCAGGGCTTTGGAATCATGGTTGGTTATTATATTTACCTTTTTAAAAGTTATTATCATTGTTCAAAAATGTTTGGCTCTTCGTGATCTCATTTTCCTTTCTCAGATGTTTAGAAGCAATCCTTTAATAATCTCATTCTAGAATGTTGCATTGTCAGATTCTTTGTTCTATGGTTTGACAAATCCATTTTCTTTTATTGGCAAGGGGTGGGGTGGGGAGAGGACAAAATCACCCTACTGAGGTGTAGGTATTCTGAGGTAGCTATTCCATACTGCCTAGTCTTTGATAGCTTATTGAGGCTGGATCAGGTAGGACATTGGCCAGTTCACAGTCCATTTGAGCTTGTTGATTTGAAGTCATTCAAGACAGCTAGGTGAACTTTACCATTTCCCTGCTTCCATCAACCCTTTTTCTTTTACATCTTTTTTACATCTTTAGTCCAAAGATCAGTATTATGTTAGCAAAATATCTGAGCCCACCTCCCACAGGCACCTCATATGTACTGGTCTGGGAAGTTGAATTCCTCATACCAACTCTTGTTGATATACACCTGCTTAGTTAAAATAAAAAAAAAATTGGAGTTCAATGAAAACATTGAATACACTGGTAGGAGATACTGAATGACATTGGTAGAAATCCTAGCACATCAGGGTTATTCAGATAATCTAAAGATCAGTAATTGAAGTTGCTATTGAAGTAGAAGCTTCCTACAAGTAAAAATTGTATAATTGGGGTATTTTACTTATGTCATCTGTAAATGTCTGTTTAAAATCCTAGTCAGAACTTAGAAAGATTTAAGATCTCTAATCAATATAATAGCCAACCTCAATTTCAGAGAAAGCCATGAAAAAACCTCCTGAAAAAGAGATAGACAATGGGTATTGAGGATACATATTTTTTTGGGGGGGCAATGGGGTTAAGTGACTTGCCCAGTGTCATAGAGCTTGTATGTATCAAGTATCTGAGGCAGAATTTGAACTCAGGTCCTCCTGACTCCAGGGGTGATGCTCTACTACCCATCTGCCTTGGGGAGAGTATGTACAGCATAATTTTTTTGGATGTAGTTAGTGTGGGAATTAGTTTTAATTGACAATATCTATATATTTGCATATTACAATTATTTTTTTTCCTCTATGGAAAAAGAGATGGGAGAGGAAAAGATTTTTGTTAGAAAAAAATAACTTTTTGAATAACATAGATTCTAAGTTAGTTGGTGAGTTCCTTGTGCAAATATACAGAAAAAGGTGATTCATGGGCATGGTATATTGTTTTAAGTATTGATCTTTTGTTGATTTTTGGTCTCTTTTATTTAAAATATTAATTGCTAGATGAGATGATTCTCTAAGAGGATAAAGAGGGAAGGATATTGAGAAAAATTCTTGTGATGTAAAAAGCAAAAATATTTCCATTTTTTAAATAATTGAAAACTCTCCTGAAAAGAAAGAAAATGAAAATTTTATGAATATTTCCTACATTTAAAAGACCAATATATTTTGTTTTACAAAATATTTTGTTTCTGATATTTGCTTAATGTATTTTATATTTTCATTCTTATATGGATCTATGATCTCATCAATATCAATTTTCCATCCATTGATACAGATGCGATTCATCCATATCTTTTCATTAAGAGCCTCTTCACAAAAGAAGAAAAATTACACATTTATATGCTTGAAACAATTAAAAGTTTAATAATAATGATATTAATTACCTCTAAATTAGCTAAGTATCAGCTTCTGAAGGTCTGTATTATTAAGCTCACTAATGTAATCTGATATTTAAATACCTCAGGAAGGTTTTTGCAAAACTTGAATTTAGGAAGTAAAAAATGAAGTTTTAGAATTTTTGTTGTGTTGCAACAATTCATTAACCTGTTTTTTCCATCTTTAAAGCAAGACATCATTATTGCAAATAAATAAAATGAAAGATTTGATAGCAATGATACATATAATAAAACCAGCCATCCTCTTTGTTATGTATCAACTTAAAATTAAAATTCAATGGTTCTGGTTATTCTATATTTTTTGTTTAAAATGATGGTTCAATTGATCAGAATTATTTTATATTATTTTGCTTATTTTCCTCTCACTGAAAATACATTTTCTGGATTAAAGTTGCTATTCTTGTAAACATTTCTTTTTATTATTCTTATATTGTTGGTTTGAGAAATAGTTACAGTAATGATGAATCAGATTTAGTGAAGTAAAAAAATTTTAAAGACCCTCAAGCAATGTAGATACTGAAAAGTTGATATTTTAAAATGATTAAAAATTAAGGCCAACATCTCAAAGGCTAAAGTAATTTCTGTTTGTTTTTTTTAAATATGTATATTATATACTTATTTGGCTACAAGTAGCCATTTGAAAATGATACCATAAGTATTAAATACCATACAACAAATGAATTGGGCTGAAACAAAAAAAAAATCTTAGTCCCTCAAGCAGTAGATTGGGTTTATTTTAGTTCAGCATCATCTCAAAATCTCTGAATAAACAAAACCTTTTAATTGGAGGCAGATGGAACTTTACTAATAGTATGGTACTCTTACTATTTTTTACTTGTTCCCGAATTATTGATAATATTCTATTGACGTGATGCTTATTCTAGTAACTTTTCTGTATAAGCAAAACTGCTTTTTGGTGTTTATTTTGTTGGTGTGCAATCCCCAGTTTACATTTCACTATAGCTTTTCTGTAACAGTGTGCTTCATTTCAATTTTAATTATATTTTAATGTGCATATAGGTAAGGTAATTATAAAAATAAAAGTAGGAAAATCTGCAGAATTTCCAATAATGACTTCTATATCTCCATAGACATTAGACAACAGATTAAACAGATGTTAATAAACATTTCCCCAGGTTCCCATCAAGAGTGTAGCTTGCTTTCTCACTCAATGGAATATTTTAAAAATGCAAAAATTCTGAAATGAAATATATTAAATATATATGCTATAATAAAAACAGTGGACATTTTAACTAAAGTTTTGATTTTATTTATTATTCAGATTTTCTTTATTGTGGTCCATATGTGCTTATAGCAGGTTTCTAGCTTATCTATCTTTCACTTTTATTTTTAAATCCCTAAACTCTTCAGTAGAATTCAGTTATCTCCAAAGACACAAAACTGGAATAATCAGACTTGTGTTTTTTGAGATAAAAGCTTTGTTTTTAGAGACCTACTTTCAGACTTAAGCTAAATAAGCTTTATAGTCTGCTTCCTCTTTGATACAATAATATCACCATGTCACTCAGTTCTATTTGTCTGTTAAAAGAACTATTACCAAAAAGCAATGACATTTTTATTATAAAGTACTTGTGTACCCCAGATGAAGGTAGTGATTAATACAAATTATTTTTTTCTGGTTTGTGCAATAAATTATATATATCCTATCATTCTATAAAATGTGCTTAAAACATAAGAAAGAAGTGTGAATTAATCAATATTGGCAGTTATTAGCAGATTGGTATCCATATGAGAATAAAATGCTGTCCTTATATAAAAATTACATACCTGACTCTGTAAAGAGGGGGATCTTGCCTGTTAGTTCTTTCCTCAAATAATAGTGATTGAATTTTGCTCACTTGTTCATTCATAAATTATTTTATTGAGTAATATAATGTGTAGTTGCATTAAGTTCCAAACAAATGCATAGAAAAGACAGACTATATAGTTCTTATGCTAATGAGCTTACAGCTGAGCCAGGGCAATGTGACAGATTTTTTGATTTTTATCTCCATGACTTTTTTTTTGCATTTTTTTTTTTATTATGAGGCTATCTCCTAAGTTAAGGCTATATTCATCTTTTGCTTGAACTATTGTAATAGCCTCCTCCTTGGTCGTTCAGTCTCTCCTCCTCCCAGCCATGAAAGTCATTGTACTCCAGTGTAGTTCTGGCTATGTTGGCATCTCTCCCACTCATTCAATTCTGAGAGCCACCATTTACCTAGGGTCAAATACAAACTTCTTTGTATAGTGTTGAAAGGGCTTCTCTACTTGACTCTTTCCTAACTTTCTGTTGTATCTTTGTTTTAAAGATATTTTCCTATCTGTATCCTCTAAGATCTAGTTACACTATCTTTCTTCCTGTGAAGTACAAGATCATTGTTTGTGAAATTGCTATATAGAAAGGGGTCCCTGACATCTTTCTGGGCCCTGAGAAATTCCTTAGAAATATAGCTTTGACTAGGAGCCTTTGGGTATGAAAATAGTCTGATAGGACCCAGGGGTCATGGATATACCATAAAATTTTCTACATATTTACAAAGCACCCTTGTTAGCCTAATTATCTTGATGTATCTGTTAAATCCCGGGACTGCTTTCCCCCCTTCCCCAGATGTGGCTCGAACCATGAGATAGTAAATTCTACTCCCTCAAATCTGTGGGAAGCCTGTGAATTCCTGACTCCCTCTATCTCAGAAAATATTTCAAATATTACACAAAGACCCTGACCGTTTCTCACCCCTATCTATATGGAACCCTATGATTACATAGGTTTATGACAAGACAATATATCTAACTGCTGTCTTTGCTTCTGTATCCTTCTTGCTCGCAGTACCCCTGCCCCAAAACACTATAAAAACCTTAACCCTTGAACACTCAGGTACTTTCTGATTTGGGTACTCTTCATCCCCAGGCAGTCCCCGGGAAATAAAGATCTCCAAACTTATCAAATTCTGGTCTCTGTCTCACTCTGCTTCAGCACTATTTCTCCCATAAGACCCTCTGGCTCCTATCTCTGGTTTTTTCCTGTTTGTCCTTCAATTATGGAATGCCCCCTTTTCACCCTTTTCCACTTAGAATCTGTTTTTCTTCAAAATTCACTTCAGGGGATTCCCCCTTGTTGTGAATTTGTTTTTATATATTTGTATTTGTACATATTGTTTTTTCTCTTCCCTTATTAAAATGCTAACTTTTGGGGGACAGGAAACTGCTTTATTTTTTTTCTGTATCCCAAGTCCTTAGAGATGAACAGGAACTGTACAATAATGATATTGCAGACATGAAGAAGAAACTAGAAAGCTGCAATTTGACATATATATATGTCCTATGTAGGGGAAGAAAATATATGATAAAATAGAAAAGTAGGATGATGCCATATTTTGGAGGGTTTAGCATCTAAGACCAAAAATATAGAAATTATTCGATAGTATTTATGTATAAGATTCATATGAAAATGGTCTGAAGGAGATATAAAAAGAGAGCCTGAAGGAAGGGAAATTAGGAGACTTGTTAGTATATCAGTAGTGGGAACAAAAAGAAAGAAACTAATGCAAGAGAGAAAAGAGTTTCATGGGTCAGACTGTATCTGGAGGAATTGAAATACCTTTTGGAATTGATTAAATCATAAATCACAAAGCAAATCAATGGGTCAGACTAGATCTAACTTAGAAGCAAAGGAATAGAGAGAGCATCCTAGGGTTTTAAGATACTTAAGAATACAAATTTCCAGAGACTAAGAAGTTCTGTCTTGGTCAGAAAAAGTATAAAGACTTCTTACTGCCCCCGAGATCAAATAAAGACTTCTGTTTGGCCTTAACAACCTGTAACAACCATCTTTCCTGACTTATTATACATTTCACTCTATTTTTTTTTCTCAATACAATCCAGAAAATGGGCCCCTCTAATTTTTCCTCACATAAGATATTTGTCCTCTGGGTCCATCCATGCCCAAATGGTCTTCAGGCCTGAAATGCTCTTCAATCTATTTTCCTTCCAATCTCAGCTCAAATAATGCCTTCTAAATGAAGTCTTTTCTAATTCTTCCAGTTCTTAGTACTTCATCTTCTTCATCCCCCACCAAATTACCAATAGATAAATGTTCAGTAGATGTGAACAAATAGTTTCCAAAAGCTGAAATATAATCATCATGACTAAAAAATAAAATCTTGAAACCCAAACTAGCCTCTTTATAAGAGTGAAACAGGATGAGAGAAAAATAGATTATAAAATTCATCAATTAAGGGAATTCTTAAATCAATGCAATTTTAGATTGATTGAAGTATTGAGTATAGTTACTTTGCCTGTATTCAAAACTGTTTGAAGTATTAGAAAATTATTATAAATTTTTTACTGTCAAAATGATGCCAACAGCCAAGAAATGAAAGTATATTTTAGCTAGGCTTTATAAATATAACATCCTTTAGAAAAGGAATGTGTCAATCTACTTATAATATTTTGCTCCCAGTATAGTTAATAGTGATATTAAAATATTGTTCACAGTAGAAATCTGACCTCACTTCACATATTCAATTGAAGTAATTTGTTAGCAGGCAACTCTATAGTTTTTAATGTTTCAGTGAAGAAATTTCTTAAAAATAATGATTGTGTTAAAATAAAGCTTGTAGCAGAAGAAATGGTAATTGAACTCTATTACATAAATCCATTTCAGTTCTTTAGATTGCATCTCTAAACTAATTTCTAATTTTGTTCAAACCTAAATTTTCATCCACATGAACAATAAGTCAAGCAATTGTGAAAAATATTCTTTCTTCAAACTCAAAAGGGGATTTGTTTGAAACTTTATTGCTTACCGAGGTAATAGTTCAATCAACCAAAGTTTTTCTTGACTTTTTAAGATGTTTTCAATAGAATTATTGTGAAAGTCCTTGAACTTTCAGTTAAATGACCATACTTTAGAGTTGTGAATCACAGCAGACTTATAAAACAAGGAAACATACTAGTTAACAGGACTTAGGCATATTGCCTTGGAAAATGGATCCCTCAATTTAAAGAAAAAAACTTTTTCTGAAAAATGTTGAATCAATCCAACAAAAACATTTGTGAGGATCTGTTGTGTGGCTCACATTTGCAACAATTTAATAGTATATTTGATTTCCTAATAGATATGGAAGCAGATACTTAAAAAAATTTTTTTTCACATTGGAAAATCATGAATACAAACACTGAAATCATCTTGTGATGTTTTCAACATATTTTTCATATACATTTTGACATTTGAAATCAAGATTTATGAGCAGATACCTGCTTTTGAAAAGATCATAATGTTTTGACTGCTATGAAGTCAATAGGTTATAGAACCAACAAGATAGAAGACTATTTCTCTGATCCTCAAGAACTCTGAAAACTCTCCAAAAGTAGAATTATATGCAATAGAGAAAGCAATCTCAGTTATCTCCATAATCTGGGAGGCTCAGAACCAATCCAAAGAGCTAACAGCAGAGAAGGCTACTTGTTAGTCCCTAAGGTTGTCTCTCACCCTCTCCCTTGCTTTATTTTCCATCACACTCCAGTTCCCCAGATTGCAAAAGAACTTGATTCTTTCCTTCCTTCCTGTCTATTCATGTAGAATAAAGAAAAACATGCCCTTGCTCTTTCTGGGAAAACAGCAGATACTGAGGCAGAAGATGTGACAGTCTACTGACTGTGGCAAAGTACCCATGTTCACCTAAGGCCAGTCTGTCCCCTTCAGAGGTCACTTGGGTCAAAGCTTCATGAGAATGTGAAAGTCATTCTGAAGTGGGAGATAGTGTCTGCACTTGGGAGAATTTTTCCTCCTTTAGAACATTACTATTTCAATAAGAAAGAAAAAGGAAGCATTCATCTACTCTACTGTGTATCTTCTCACTATATGTGAGAAACTTTGTTGACAATTTCGATGCTGTAGCAGGCAGCTAATAAACATTTATCAAAAAATTACTGTGTTTCAGTTACAGCATTCAGCACTGAAAACACAAATATAAGCAAAAGTATAGATCTGTCTTCAAGGAAATAACAAATTGATGAGATGTGACAGTATACCAAAGGGTGCTGCCAAGTGAAGGCTCTGGGCAGCTGGGCATGGTCCTCAGGTAGAGGTCTGGTGACAGGTCTGTCCACACCTCCAGCCCCCTAACTTGGCAGGGCTTCACTGAAGGGAGAAACTCCAGAAGGTGGAGGAATTTTCCAGGATTTAGTAGACCATTGGTGTGGAGGATAGTCTCCAGGCTTCTCAGAAATGGAAGCAAAATTCAAAGAGTCAGAAGCAAACCAAGGAGGGGAAATGGGCTGGTTTGGAATAGCAAACCAAGGAGGGGAAATGGACTGATTAGGAAAAAAGGACTGTGTTTGAAATCACAATCTGAGTTCAAATCATCCTTCAGTTTCAGTTCAGTAAGGGGAGAGGGTCATACTTCCACTCCCAACATTATAGTGTTTATTATAAAGATTAAATAAACATACAAAATGCTTTTAAAATTCAAGCTGTTATTCTTTTCATTAACATTATACAAATTGTTTTTGATAATCAAATTAAGCTACTTAAAATTGCCAAAACATGTTTGAGGGAAAAATATTTTTTCAAAGTGTAACATAGATAAAAGATAAAATAACAAGACCAGTATTGTGTTTAGATAAATATTATATATATTTACATATATATATGCAAATAGATTTATACGTATATAAATATTACAAAAGTTTAGTAAATTTAACATTTAGAAAAATTAAACTTTACTAAGATGATTTATCTAAGAATGCCATTAATTTTTACAGTTTGAGGCTACTCTAATAAATAAGTTCAAGAATTAGAAAATGTCAAATCACCTTTTGTTTTTTGAGCTTTGAAAATAAAGTCATTATGACTTTAGAGGCAATCTCTCCTAACCCCTCCTCCCTGCCACTCTGTTCCTTCCTACTTGTCTACAATTAATAGAAATGCAGAAGTCCTTTGATGCCCTGTGAGTTGCCTGCAGAAGGCCAGAGCATAAATAATGGAACATGAACCTTTTTGTAAAGAGTATTGCTAGAAAACTGTTTGCTAAAGAAGTTGCATAATGGTTTTCATTACATCAGTTCCATTTTTTAGGGATCTGTTTCTTTGCTAGCCTCTGTATGTGTTCTCTTCTTAGACTGTCCATCCTTCATACCTAGAAGAGTCTCCAAGGCTTTCTATGACTAAAATATTCATTGCTTCACAGTTGACATGGCAATTAACCTCTAAACTTAATTAAACCAGTTTGTTCATAAAACAACACACAGGTCCAGGTCCACATGGCTCAATATAGCTTTAAATGTTGTTCACTATTAAAATTTCTTGCTTTCAACTTTATAATTAATAGTTCTTATTTGCTAAATAAAAATTGATTTTTACTATCTCAGAATGATATGAAGTTCAGAAATTTTAAAATGATGGGGGATAGGTTGGAGAATCTTTTGAGTATCTTCCAGCTTCCATTAAGAATTAGGAGATAAAGTTTCTTGGTTTGCTACGTCAGGGACCCCTTTGCCAGTCAACCTGTGGACCTCTCCTCAGATAATGTGTTATTAAAAAATTCATAATTAAAGGAAATTATGGAAAATTTGGGAGAAAACCCCCCTCCATTTCAGCTGGAGTTAAATGAAAATAAAGATATAATATTTTTTCCTTCATTCAGGTTCATAGGCTTTTCCACTGGACCCT